>NW_006299245.1:3564206-3564858 GCF_000327345.1 Myotis davidii | reverse complement strand
GGCCTGGGCCAAGAGGGCCCCTGCCACATCATGAGTCCAAAATGGCGGCTAACTCTAAACCCTGTTCTTTGACAGAAAAATTACTTATTCACACACATACACACACGTAGCCGCAGTGTTGGGATTGAACCCACACTCACCTTCAGGTTACAGGCCGGCCCTGACCCAGCAGCAACGACAAAAATAAGGCCTGAGGGGCCTTCGGATGCGAGGACAGTTGCCGGGTCCGACCCCAGCAGGTCCAGGGGTCCCCAAAGGTGTGGACGGAGTCGGCGAAGAAGGAATGACACAGAGACAGCGTTCAGTTGATCAGCAGCCTTGCCAGGATCTCTAGCCACAATCTCCAGTCAAGTTCTGTGTCCATGTTCTCTTGCTAGGTTCTCCAGCCAGGCTCTGTAGCATGTTCCCTCACTAGGTTCTCCAGCCAGGTTCAGTCACCAGGTTCTAGTCAGGTTCTCTTGCCATGTTCTATCCAGGTTCTGTAGCCAGGTTCTGTCTCTAGGTTCTGTGGCCAGTTTCTATCCAGGATCTTTTGTCATGTTCTCTCCAGCGAAGTTCGTCTGTCTCTAGGTTCTGTGTAGGTTCTGTGTCTAGGTTCTGTCTCTCGGTTCTGTCTCTAGGTTCTGTGTCTTGTTGTCTTGTTTCATTCTTT
>NW_006299245.1:3559742-3563818 GCF_000327345.1 Myotis davidii | reverse complement strand
AATCTCCATTCCAAAGGCTAGGGCGTTTCTTATCTCCATTACAGGGAGTAAAGACTATGTACCTAAGCATGACTGTTCACAGTCAAACTGATCAATTACCCGCCTGGCAGTCAAGAGGTTCTATTCCCTCCCTAACTTCAAGGGAAAATCCCTATCTGGGGAAACAACCTTTCTCAGAGAGGTGACCTTGGTTAAAACACATAGTGCCAAGAAGGTGAGCAAACATATTAAGAACAGTATGCCATATATGCCAGGTCCCTTGAAACATCAAGGATGGACTGGCTCCCGGCAGACAGTGGCCTCGGGAGGGGTCTCGGGACTGGGGTGGGGTCGCCAGGATCCCGGGACCAGGGAGAGGATATGGACCCCCAGTGCCGGGTGGGGACACTGCCGCCAGGGGCCTAGTAAGCGAGGCCGTGGCACAAGTCCTGTTCCTGGAAGAACTTTAATGGCGCTGGACAGGCTGAGAGTTCATGGGAGGGAAAAAAAAAACAAACAGAAACGACTCAAAAATCGCACCTAGTGGACCAAAAGGCAAAAGAGCAAGGGCAGGGAGCAGCGTGGCAGCCATTTCACACACCGGGAGGAGCCCGGTGTCCGGAGCGCCGGCTGAGGGGACTGTTTCCATTCTCTTCTTACTTGATCTCTTAAATGCTTTCAATCCTTGCTCACTCTATAGGGCTTTACTATCTCCATCCTTGGTCCATGTGATGACATGCTTGTGGTCTTTCTGCTTTTCCTCTGGATGTGCTTTCTCTGCCTCCTTTGTTATTCATCCTTCTCTACAGAACCTTCATAATGCAGTTACTAAAGATTCAGTCCAAGTTTCCCCATTCTTCTCTCCTTATGCTTTTGCCCCAGGTGATCTCATCCATGACCATGTATATGTTGATAACTTCTAAATTTTTATTCAGGCTTCCTCTTTGTTTTATAAACCTTCCAAGACCCGTGCTTCTTTAACATCACATCTCAAAAGAACCCTACACTCAACAAATCCAAAATGAAAATTTCAAGTTTTCCCCCAAATATTGCTCTTCAGTGTACATCAGAATCACTTTTCATCTGGTCAAACAATGTACAAAGTGTTATCAACCATTAACCAAAGAGCACTAGGAACAAAATTGTAGTCCAAATTAGATTTATTTCACTTACTTCAGCTAGAGGGAATAAACACCAGAGAAACTATGGGTTGTCTCAAGAAAGAAAATGTTTAGAAGCTTCTGACAGGATTTGGAATTGTACTGCACAGTTATAGGAAGGATCTTAAAAAATGGGGTCCAGTTTTGAATTGGAGGTTGTCAAGAAGCTAGGGAAATTCAATGGCTGGTCTTACTTTTTAAAAACATTTTATAGGAGGCAGGAGAATTAAAGTGGTCTGAGAGTAGTCACTGCTAAAGAAGTAACAGTTACATGTTAGTTAGAAGAGAGGATGTTGAGAATGACCTTGTGTGTCTTATTCCAGACATGTCATTAAGTGGCCTTGTCTGACTATTGTTTAGAATTGTCATCTATTTTGCATTTTAGCACCTCTAAATTTTAGGTAGGTAATTTTGGAAAAGTGACTTGAACTTACAGTTTTATTTTCCCAATATAATAAATAAAACACATAACTATTATTTTATTTTTAATATATTTTATTGATTTTTTACAGAGAGGAAGGGAGAGGGATAGAGAGTTAGAAACATCGATGAGAGAGAAACATCGATTCAGCTGCCTCCTGCACACTCTCTACTGGGTATGTGTCCCCAACCAAAGTACATGCCCTTGACCTGAATTGAACCTGGGACCCTTCAGTCCGCAGGCCGATCATCTATCCACTGAGCCAAACCGGTTAGGGCCATAACTATTATTTTAGACAAAACTTCAAAATCACTTTTTATGTGATTTAGTTGTACACATATTTTCCTTCTTTTTATAATAAAACATTGTTTAGGTTTCTAAGAAAAAAGCCCCAGTATTATTTTACCCATTTGCAAAAACAGTTTGACCTGGTTGGTAGATAATGAGACCTACACATTTAGAGGAAGGGCAACCAGGAGATTATCATCTGCTTGAGGTCTGTAGGGTTATACATCCACAGATATCTTGCTTTTCTCAGGGGGAAACTGAAAAAATGGAAGACTAACACAGAAGACCCTGAACTAATCAGGAGGTAAGAGAGTAACTCTGGTGGGTAAACAGACACTCAAGCCAGAATGCTTGGATTTGAATCTGACTTTACAATCTATGCCTCTCTTCCTTAGTGTTTGATCTCTATGTGTCTCAATTTCATCTTCAGCGAAGCAGCAGAAATAGTCTCTCTTAGAATTGTGAGGATTAAATAAGCTAATAAATATAAATTGTTCAGACCAGCATGTAGCACACAGTAGGAACTCAACTATTTAGTTGGCATCATTTTTACAATTCATTATATCATTTGGAGTTTAAGAAGCCTTTTAAAAATTGAATAGTTGTCAAGAACACTTTGTATGAGTGGTATGTATGTAAGAGAAATATGAAGTTGGACTTATCTCTAAAATTTTTAAGATAGATCTGGCCACTCAAAAAGACTCTTTCAGAAAAAGCTGCTCAGATGCCAGCACACTTGAAAATAATGAGTCAGGAATTATGTTAACATATTGGAATCTTGCGTAGAGACAGGGATGGCAAAAGAGTAATACGAATTGTAGACTTTCAAAACTGTCAAAGAAATTGATGATGTACCCTGCTTGCCAGGAAGGGGCTTGTGCAACACCTCTGGACTGAATATAAGAGGAACTTCTGGTGTGATTCCATGAAATCTATGACTGAAGTGGCCCCATTCTTCTCTTCTTGTTAAGCTCGCCATTTTCACATCTATTAATACATGTAAGTGGGATAAAAATGTTTTTGATTATGGCATCTGTTTAAATTGGCCTTCTGTGTCTGTTCATAATTTCAGTTAAACTATATGCTTTTAGCATTTACGATATTGGAGGTCGTTTCTTTGGGGCAGAGGAAAAAAAGTAGTATTTGCAACAAAGATTAAATTACGGGTTTAAAAATATAATGCAGAACACAGAGAAAAGTTCTGAATTTATTCTTTTTTTAAAAAAAATTGATTTTTTTAGACAGACTAAGGGAGAAGGAGAGGGAGGTAGGGAGGGAGGGAGAGAGAGAGAAACATCAACATGAGAGCCAAACATCGTTCAGCTGCCTCCTGCAACCGGGCATGTGTCCTGATTGGGAATTGGGCTGGAAACCTTTTGGTGCATGGGTCGATGCCCAGCCAATTGAGCCACACCAGTCAGGGCTGTATTTATGCTTATATTTGATGACTGGTCATTTATTTTTGAATGGTGTATTTGAATTAAGTTGATTGGCACATTTATGTTGAATACCAGTTATATGAATTGTCAAGTCATTATTAGATTGCTTGCCTATATTTACTTGTATTTTACATACAAATATGTAGATACACTATTTAAAATTTGCAGTTCATTGTCATGGATTCTGTGTTTAACCACCAATGACTTTCCAAGCTGGAAGCTATTATGAGAAGAACTAAATCCAGGGTTCCATATATTTGTTTTAAAATGGGAACTTCAGCCCTGGCAGTTTCAAAGGGACAAAGAAAACAAACAAAAAAATAAATAAATAAAAAAGAAAGAAAAAGCAGAGTTCCTAAATAGTAATGCATACAATATGCTATTATCAGCCTTTAACTAGCAATCCTACTTCTACTTCTGGGACTATATCCTTAGAGAGTAAATAATGGAAAAGAATAATGCCATATGCTCAAAGGCATTCACAGGAGTCTTTGGTACAATAAATAGCAAGAGGTTAGAAACAACCTAAAGGTCTAACAATAAGACAATAGGTAAGAATATACCTCATTAGAATGGATTCTTATAAAGTCATTAAAATGATTATCATAAAGGCAGTATAGAATCATGGAAAAAATTTCTTACTGCCGAAAACCGGTTTGGCTCAGTGGATAGAGCATCGGCCTGCGGACTGAAAGGTCCCAGGTTCGATTCCGGTAAAGGGCATGTACCTGAGTTGCAGGCACATCTCCAGTAGGAGATGTGCAGGAGGCAGCTGATCGATGTTTCTCT
>NW_006299245.1:3549820-3559668 GCF_000327345.1 Myotis davidii | reverse complement strand
AGCCCCAGGATTCCCTCCCTCTGCCTGGCCACAGGCACCCAGGACCCAGGCTGGCTTCACCCAGGCTGCAGCCACAGGTGCCCAGGACTGCGGGGCAGGCAGCCTGTCCCTCTCCCAGGCTGCAGCCTGGCTGGTCCCCATTCTTCTCTCGCGAGCTCATTTGTGCTTGACTTGTCCGCATTCCTCTCTCATGAGCTCATTTGTGCCTGGCTGGTCCCCATTCCTCTCTCTCCAATGTTGAATGTCTGAGCTGTTAAGGCATGACAGTGTGAGGGTGTGATGACTATTTGCATATTAGCTCTTTATTATATAGGATATGATGTTAAGTAAAAGAGGCAGAATATAAAATTTGTTGACTGCTAAGGCAAATATAAGCAATATATACATTTGGATTAACTGAAAATAACTACCTGGTGATGGGAATATGAATACTTTAAATATATTTTCTTCATTTTTTTAAAGATAAAAAGTAGAGTTTTAAACAACATGACCAGATTATTAAAGAGCCACGTTTGTTGTTCATTTTTTCATAGATTTGAAAAAATGACAGCTTGTTTGTTAAGGCAATTTGAGCTTTAGCCTAGAAACCTGATTTGTTTGCTTCAATAGATTCACTGTATCTTGATTTTCTTAATAAATCCTGTGCAAATACCAATGCTAACTGGTTTGCTATCTTTATTAACAAGAAAAGATCCCAAGGGTGAAAAGATACCATAATCGGAGATAAACAGGAGAAGTGCTGCATGTGGTCCTTTGAAGAGTTGTTCCTAAGTGCTATATAGTTTTCCAGAAGTTATAGTTTTAGGGGAGATATATAGATAATATACAGCTTTTTCCAATTCTTAGGTTTTACCTTTAAATTATCTTTTACATTATAATTAAAAGACATAACCACAGTCGTTTGTGAGAAATAGTTACCAACTTCCTCGCCCTCCCCCCAAAACACACACAAAACAAAACCATAATTCAAACCCAAAATTTATTAACAAGTTCTTTGTTAAAAGCATGTCAGCTGCAGGAAGAGGGGATTTGTGAAATTCTGGTCTTATTGTCTTTATTCTTCGGCAGTGTCTGAAGAGAGAGGGATCTGATCTTATATACACACCTTGAGCAGGAGCCAAGATGTGGGTCCATTTAGGGCAAGGCTGTGAGTGAGTAGCCTTGGGATCTGCATGCTCCTAACCACAGAATGCAGTAGACACTATGGAGCATGGCAGAGCCCTCTATCTTCTGGGGCATAAAGCTTTCTCAGAAGAGCCACTTTAAGCCTGTTTTCAAATGTTAAGCATTTGGGAATTTCTTTAAAATACCCATTCTGATTGAGTAGCTTTGGAATGATGCTTATGCTCATGATCATGCTGATGATCCAAGGACTGTTTTTTGTTTGTTTGTTTGTTTTTGAGAAAAAAAGACTCTAAGCTCACCTGGAAGAAAAGAAGTAATGCAGGGAGTTTCCTGATTAATCTTTGCTTTCCATATTATTTCTATGACTGGAAGAAACTAATTTTTGAGCAAGGAGGCATGTTATTGGAGTTGATTCCAATTTAAAAAGAAGTGTTATTGTCTATAGAAATAACTTCTTCCAATTTTTATTTATAAACTTTGTGCCCAGAAAGATCAGTCTTGGTAACTTAGGCATTGCTGTATGCCCTCCAGTTTGTGTGGATATCTGTTTGGTTGGCTGTTTTAAAATTTTGCTTTGGAATTTTCAAATTTAATTTATAAATAAGTCTCTTCATAAAACCCCTTCTCTGATTCTTTTGGTGGTTCTTGAATGTATATATAAAATGCTAAGGTACTTGGTATTTAATAATTGGCAATTATCTTTAGGTTTATTTTTAGTAATTATCATAAGACTAGAGGCCTGGTGCACAATATTCGTGCATTGGAGTGGGTGTCCCTCAGCCTGGCCTACGCCCTTTGCAGTCTGGGAGCCCTGGGGAGATGTAGGCAGTTAGACATCCTTAGCACTGCCGTGGAGGCAGGAGAGGCTCCCACTACTCCCACCGCCAACGCCACTGCTCACCAGCCACGAGTCATCAGCCCAGCTCCTGGCTGAGCGGTGCTCCCTCTGTGGGAGTTCACTGACCACCAGGAGGCAGCTTCTGCATTGAGCGTCTGCCCCCTGATGATCAGTGCACGTCATAGTGACCAGTCATTCCACTGTTTGGTCTATTTGCATATTAGCCTTTTATTATATAGGATTTCTTTTAACATTAAGGCCAAAATCTTGTGCAGAAAGTTTCTTGGTTTTTGTTGATCTTCCTAAGTTATAATTACCCACTATCATTAGTGTTGAATTTTTCCAAAAGTGGCCTCTGTCTGAAGCTTTTAACTTTAAATTGCTAAGTTCTGATTATAACTTATCCTATACTCATAAGACAGTAAAAGCCAAGCCAAAAATATATTACTTAAAGTAGTAAAAACAAAATATATTATTTGAAATATGAATGGGATTCTTATGATTGAATCTTTTTTTAAGCCTGTGAACAGTGAGCTGAAAGATCTCTTATGTGTTTCCTATAAGAAGACATTTCTGTGGAAAATACATGTACATGTTGTTGTTGTTTTGTTTATTTGTTTTGAATATAGGACTATACCCTAATTCCTTGGCCTACCCAAGTTTTTAGACCTGAGGGCTAGACAAAAGAAAAGAACAAAAGGGAAGTCTGTAAGCACATTTTGGGCAATCAAATCATTATGCTTTCAAGATAAAAAATTCCTAAAGTGAGCTATTTCAGAGAGTTAGCACTTGCTCCTGGGGTTTAGACTACTGTTTTTATATTAAGAATCTCTATCCTGATGTAGGTTAATAAATGAGTTTGTTCTGAGGAATAAGGTTAAGTGTGAAAGCAACCAGTACAGTACCCATTTCATAGGAAATTTTTAATGAAGCTCTTTTGGACTTTATATAACTTGGTCAGAAACACATATACCCTGTTCTTTAAAAAGTTATAGAAATTCAGACTTCTGTTTCTTATCTTTCTAAGATAACATTTCTTTTTTCACCCCAATAAGTAGCTACCCTATCCTTCTTATACATTTGCATCTTGTGGAGAGGCTACAATCTAACAATTAAGACATAAATTAAATGTGTGTATGATGTAACTCTACTAGACTACTAAGACCTCCAGAAACTCTGTGAGGTTGCTTTAATTACTTGACTGAATAAAGCCCCATGAGATTTAGCTTTAATTTTCATAATAAAAGAAAGGTAAGGAGATCTTGATTGAATTTACCATTGTTTCATTACTCTTAAAGGTAGGAGCTATGCTATTAATGACAGCAATTTTAATGAAACCCTTTATTCTCTAAGCATCTGCAACCAATTTATTAAAATAAAAACACATTAGCAATAATCTCATTAACAAAAATGGTATTAAAACTGCTTGGATCTATATATAATATGAAGCATACTTTAAAAGAATTTCAAACCTGTTTATTTTTAAGATAAACAACAGTATTTGCTATTAATGAGAAAAGTTAGCCAAGAAAATCACTTACCTTGCAGAAGCTTTCAGTTGTTATACTTTAAATGTTGACCCTCATAACTTTTACTGACTTTTTTTTTTTTAAGAGAGGAAGAGAGATAGAGAGATAGAGTGAAAAACATCATTGACTGGCTGCCCCCTACTGGGGATCAAGCCTGCAACGGGGCCATGTGCCCTCACTGGGAATCGAACCAGAGCAGTCTTGGTTCAGGGGTCAACACTCAACCACGAGCAACACCGGCCAGAAGACCGTCATAACTTTTAAATATCATTGTTCAGTACAGTAAAATCTGCTGTTAAGGGAGGGCTTCCCGAACTTCCTAACTTTAGCATAAATTGGTAACATTAATGTGGACCCTTTCAAGGCATTCTTGAGATACACCAGGGGTGTAGAACCTTTATTCTGCCACGGCTCATTTATTTATAACATCATTTGCTTAATATAATTCACTTAATATAAATGTTGCTATGAAAAAAGCTCCTAGATTTATTGAATTTCAAGGGCCAGACCAAATTATTTCAAGGGCCTTATACAGTCCAGGGGCCGGACATTCCCCATCCCAGATATACACAAAAAATGTTCAACATCCTATACATTAAAAGTGAACCCTCCTTTGTTTTCAATTTTTGTCCTGTCCTTTTGAGTTAGGTGGAAATAGAGCATTATTATTATTTTTATATAAAATCTGCCCCTTATGGCTTAATTCACAGAGATTTACCTACACAGAGTTAGTTATATTCTCTACTAAAATTAAATAAGAAATATTTTGAAGTCACCAGAACACCAGATATGTCTGTTGTTACACTCAAATTTAGTATCTGGAATTGTTTTAGCTTTCCCTTAAAACATTATTTGAGTATGCTTTGCTCGATGGAAAACCATATCAAGTCTTTTTCTTTCTTTTTTTAAAAATATATATTTTTATTGATTTCAGAGAGAAAGGGAGAGTGGGAGAGAGCGATAGAAACATCAATGATGAGAGAGAATCGTTGACCGGCTGCTTCCTGCACACCCCCTATTGGGGGCCGAGCCCGCAACCCAGGCATGTGCCCTTGACTGGAATCAAACCCAGACCTTTCATTCTGCAGGCCTATGCACTATCCACTGAGGCAAACCAGCTAGGGCAAGTCTTTTTCATAAAAGAGTTGTATCAGTATTAAAAGACTGAATTTTTCCTGAAAGGGTAGCTAACCCAGAGTACATGTGCAATTAGTTCAGGATGCTTAGCTGACAATGATACACACTAAATCTCATGTTGACCAAATGGAAAGCAATATGGTTAATTTTATGTTGGAATTTACATACCTTTTTCCATTTCTCTAAAATTTGACATGCTTAATCATAACTGCCTGAGTACAAGTTATAGAACTTTTCCACCCATGAGATTTAAATACATGCTACTTTGTTCTGTGCTGAAATGTGTTAACTTTGTTATTCTGAATTGTACATTGGAAAATTCTAATAAAACAGTACAATTTTCTTTATAAAACAAAAGGTCTTCCATGGATAGAACATCTGCAAAATTAATGAGGCAATCCATTGAGATAAATACCTCAACTAATAGATTCCATTGCATGCAGCCAGACGCATCATTGGCCAAGTACAAATCATGTGGGGCGGTTTGAAGACTTTCAGTTTCTTTGGTCACAGGTAAACCAGGGTCCATATTTCACATAGCAGACTGCTTCTTAAACAGTCCTCCTTCATGCAAACAAGTCCTTCTACTGACCTACTTAAAAACAACATAAGGGAAACTATAATTAAGGGGGAGAATGGGACAGGGTGTACATTCAGTACAAAGTTCATGGTAAAGTAGTGTGTGCTTATGCAGACACTTTCTTTTTCTCTTCCCATATATCATTGTCTAAATCTTAACTCTTCCATGTGCCCTCTATATGTGTTTCAATGACTAGAATATAAACTCCTGAAAATTAGAAACTGTCATAGCTTTTAAATCTATCTCCCCAACCTTTACTGTCTAGCATACTTTTTTAAAAAGTAAGTTTTTTAAAAATATATTTTTATTGATTTCATAGAGAAAGGGAGAGGGAGAGAGAGATAGAAACATCAATGATGAAAGAGAATCATTGAGAATGCCTCCTGCCTGCCCCACACAGAGAAACAAGTCCCCAACCCAGGCATGTGCCCTGCTGGGAATTGAGCCATGACCTCCTGGTTCATAGGTCAATGCTCAACCACTGAGCCACACTGGCTGGGCTATCATAGTCTTAGTCACATAGTTGTGACCTAATAGACAGTGGTGGATTGAATTATACCATGCCAGGTATAATTCAATCCATTCCATAATGTACTTTTACTGAAATGTAGGGCATTAATAAAGAATTAATAGCAGATTCAACTTAATAGTTATATAATTATTCATGTTTTGTTTTTCTTCTTGAGACAGTTTGGCATATTGTATTTGAGAAGTTTTTCCATTTCAAACAAATGTTCAAATATACTATATAATAAAAGCCTAATATGCTAAGTATCCATTTGTCCAGTCACCCATTCAACCAATCAAAGTGTAATATGCTAATGATATGCTAAGGCAGCTCAACCGCTGGCTATGATGTGCACTGACCATCAGGGGGCAGACAGTGGACAGTCAACCAGTCACTATGATGTGCACGGACCACCAGGGGACAGATGCTCTGACTGGTAGGTTAGCTTGCTGCTGGGGTCCAGCCAATCGGGACTGAACAAGTTGGGGTGGACATGCCCTGGAGCCCTCCCGCGATTCCTCCCTGGCTGGTCAAACCCCCACATCCCTCCCGGGCCCCCCAATCATGCACCGGTAGGGTCCCTTGGCCTGGTCTGCACCCTTTCACAATCTGGGACCCCTTGGGGGATGTCAGAGAGCCAGTTTCAGCCTAATCCCACAGGCCAGGCTGAGGGACCCCACTGATGCATGAATTCATGCACCAGGCCTCTAATATTGACATAAAGTCATTCATAATATTCTTATTAACTTTCTAATTTCTGTAGGATCTATAGTAATGTTCCCTTTAACATTCCTGATTTGGGTTATTTAAATGTTCTATAGTTTTTAATGACTGGTCTTGCTAGAGTTGCATCAATTTTATTAATGGAAGAACCAACTTTTGGAAGTGTTAATCATTTCTCTGTTTTTCTTTAACTAACTATTCATCTTTAATATTTAATCTTTTTTTCAAATATAAGCATTGAAAGCTAATTTTTGTGTCCTTATGGTTTAGCTCATATCACAAGTTTGATGTGTAACTTTTTATTATAATTCAATTATTTTCATTACTAGTAAAATGTTTTCTATTTCCTGTGATTTCCTCTTTGACTCAAAAATTAATTAGATGGGGTTTTTTTAAATTTAAGGCATATGGGAATTTATTTATATTTAAAACAACTATTTTTAGCCAGAGACTACATAATTTTAATTTTTTGAAATTTGCTTTGAGGCTCAGCAAATGGTCTAATTTTTAAAACTCCATGTGTGCTTGAAAAAATAATATATTTTATAGTAGTTGGGAACAATCAGTTTCACTTATTACATTGTTCAAATCTTGTATCTTTATAATTTTGTTTGCTTTTTCCATCAGATAGATCAGAGAGTGAAAATACTCCCAGCATTATTATAGATTCATCTATTTCTCCTTGTAGTTGTGTTAATTTTTGCTTTATACCGTATTTTTCCATGTATAAGATGCTATTTTTTTTCTAAAATCATTATATTGAAAATCGAGGAGTGTCTTATACACGGAAGTCAGCCAAAGAGGGAGTCAAGGGGCTGCGCAGCTGCCCATACCTTGTCAAACAGGCTTCCTCCAGTCATGAGCCTTATTGTTACTGATGTCAGCTGATGCTATAATTGAAGGTGGAGGTGGAGAGTGCGCAGATGCAACAGGGACTCTGAGCCCATAAAGATGTCAAAAAATAAAAAGATAAATACCGGTAAATGATGTCTTACTCTGCAAAATTCAAATTGAATGTAATCAGCTCTGCAGAAGAGCATGGAAATAGAGCTGCAGAGAGACAATTTGGACCTCCTCCCACTGAGTATATGATCAGACAGTGGAGCAAACAGAAAAATCAACTCCTTAAGATGCCAAAAAGAAGCCCTTAAGAGGAAAACCAGCAAAATGTTTTAAATATTTATTTCTTAATTTTGGGTTGGAAGAGTGGGGAGTGCCTTATGCATGGAAATACACAGTATATTTTGAGATTGTTATTAATGAAGTATAAATTTAGAAATATTATAACTTCCTGGAAAATTGCAACTTTTTTCTTTATGAAGGGTTTTTATTTATTTTTAAAAATACTTTTTGCTTGACATTAATTAAAATCTACTTGGTATTAATATAGCTTCCTTTTGATGAGAATTTTCAAATATGTCTTTTTTCTTCCTATTAACTTTGAACTTCTTGTAACCTTGTTTTAGATGTGTGTCTTCAAGCATATTGTTAGGATTTATTTTTTAAATAAGTCAATCTTTGTTTTATAATTGAACCATTTTATTTACATTTAATGAAATTACTGTTGTATTTGGATTTCAGTCTACTGTCCTATTATTTGCTTTTTATATGGCCTGCCTACTCAGTTATTCAATGTTTCTTTTTCTCTCTTTTATTACCTTTTTTTAAAAAAGAGATATTGAAAATCAGCAGACCTGGGCAAGCAGGGCCCTGTTCTGGACCCCACATTTCAGGGATCTCTATAGTATCCTCTGGTCTCTTGGACCAGCTGGGTTGACAGTGCCATCTGGGTAGGCACTAGTTGAGTGCCTAGCTCCATTGAAACTAGTTGAATGGAAACTAGTTGAGTTCTAGCTCCATTTCAACCCTTTGGGTCACTCTTCCTCCCCTCTACCCGATGTGTGGCCTCAATCTGACATCCCCCAAATTCTGAGATTTGTTCCTGTAATGTGAGCCTGAGGCCCATAGTTACAGGAGGGCAGCCAGGTAAGCAGATTGCTCCTGCTGGATAACACAGCATTTCTTCCATGCATGACTGGGCTGGCAGAATGGTACTGACAGGCTAATTTTGGATGATTCACATTGTTTATGTAAGGACAAGCATCCTGAAAAAGAATTGCTCATGATTCTGCTCATGCTTGGGGTGGCCCCATTTAGAGTATCATTTCATTATTTTCCTTGTATTATCTTGGAAGCTATATTCTTTAAAACTTTTCTTGTGGTTACCTTAGTATATTACAGCACTCAAGCTTAACTTATTAAAGTCTGATAATAATTTTTGCTATTATTCTCTTCCTGGTCAATGAAAGGACCTTGTTAGAACATTTTTTAAAAATTTACTTTTTATTTTTAAATAAGAGTTTGCATACAATATTATATTAGTTTCAGATGTATAACCCCATGATTAGATACTTATATAATTTGCAAAGTGCTCACCCTAATAAAGCTAGTACCCATCTGACACCATATGTAGTTATTACAATATTATTAACTATATTCCCTATGTTGTACTTTACATTCCCATGACTACTCTGTAACTACCAACTTGTACTTTTAAATCTTTTCACCTTTATCACCCATCCCTCGCCAACCCCTCTCCCATCTGGCAACCAGCTAAATGTTCTTTATATCTATGTTTCCATTCTGCTTGTTTGTTTTTTAGATTCCACACATAAGTGAAGTCATTTGGCATTTGTCTTTCTGTGTCTGACTTATTTCATTTAAGTGCAATACCCTCTATGTCTGTTTATGTTACTGCAGATAGCAAGATTTCATTCTTGGTCATGACTGGGTCATATAGCACTGTATATATAAGCCACATCTTTTTTATCAGTTCATCTATTGATGGACAGTTAGGTTGCTTCCATATCTTGGCTATTGTAAATAATGCTGTAATAAACAAGAATGTATGTCTTTTTGATTTAGTGTTTTGGGTTTCTTTGGCTAAATACCCAGAAGTGGAGTTACTGGGTCATTCGTTGTCTCTTGTTATAGCCTTTGATATAAAGTTTATTTTGTCTGGTATAAGTATTGATTGCTTTCCAAGTGCTTTTATTTTGTTTCTATCTTCATGAAATATCTTTTCTAGTTCTTTAGTTTCAGTCTCTGTGTGTCTTTCAGTCAGAAGTGAGTCTTTTGTAGATAGCATATAAAGGGTCTTATTTTGTTATCCATTCAGTTACAGTATGTCTTTTGATTGGAACATTTAATCCATTTGCATTTATTGCTATATTATTATTTGTGTTTTTTATCTTTTTTTCTTCTTAAAAAGACCCTTTAACATTTTTTTTAAAAAAATAAATCTTTATTGTTCAGATTATTACAGTTGTTCCTCTTTTTCCCCCTCATAGCTCCCCTGCACCTGGTACCCCTCCCCCTCTCCGCTCTCACCCCACCCCCACCCCCCCT
>NW_006299245.1:3546237-3549052 GCF_000327345.1 Myotis davidii | reverse complement strand
TATTATTCTTTATTTCAGTCAGTGTATGCTTAGTTTCTAATTGGTCATTTTTCATATCCTTGAGGGTCTCACTATATTTCTCGGAGATTTCTAGAAAATTCTTGAGGAACCGTATAACCATGGTTTTGAACTCTATATCCAGTAGTTTGCCTTTCTCCATTTCTTTCATTTGTGACATGTTTCTTAGTCTCCGCATTTTGGCTGTGTTGATAGAGTGGCTTTATGTGCTAGGTGTCCTATAGGGTCCAGTGGCTCAGCCTCCCCAAGTCCCTGAGGTGGACACTCTTGGTGTACCCCTTTGTGGGCTGTGTGCACAGTCTTGTTGTAGTTAACCCTTGATTGCTCTTGGTATCACTGGGAGAAATTGACCACCAGGCCAATTGGCTGTGAGAATTAGCTGTATCTACAATGGGAGAACTGCTGTGTTGGAGACACCCTTATAGGGCAGGACTTGCTTCAGTGGGACTTTTGTGCTCTCTGATTCTGCCCCTTGAGTGTGTCTCTTATGGATGTGAAGAGCTTTAATTTGGTATGGTCTCACACTGAACACTGGGTACACTGGCTCTTGGATCTTCATGGAGGTACAAAGTCAGCCACTGCCTGAGGCCACCCAGTAGGAGCTACAGAGACATCTTCAGATTCCTCCTCTTTGTTTGGAGTTTGGAGGTTCCCAAATGAGGCCCAGCTGTGTAGCAATGCAGGCCCAGCTTTCAAGCCTTAAGCTTTCTTTTGGGAGCTCTGGGGCTCTCTGACCCAGCTGCAGTTTGTTAGGTTTTAGGCGGTGAGAGCACAGGCCATTCTTATGCAAAAGCCTCTGAGCACAGCTTGGGTAGGGTTGTAAATTGGATGGGGAAGGGTCTCAGGGAATCACCAGGGCGGAGCAAACAGCAGTGGCTGCCAGTCAGCCCTACATTGGAGAGGTCCCCGAGGTCCCCACATCTCTGCATTCCACGCTCCACGCAGGAACAATGATCGCTGCAAGCACCTCTGAGAGAAAGCTGCCCTCATGTTCCTGCCTGATGCCAGACAGTCCAGTTTCTCTCCGTATGAATCTGGATCCCCAGAGTCTCACCCAGCACTGGAGTTCAGAGCAACCAGGAGCTTATATCTCCCTCCAGATTGAAAAAGACAACCGTGTCCTCAGTTGCCAGCCTGTTTTGCACGTGCCTCTGTACCTCCACACTTCTGCACCTCCTACCAGTCTCAAATACGCTTTTTTCTTTCCTTCTTGTTGTAGAACTTCCACTCAGTCAGCCTTCCCGTGGTTCTGGATGATATCCGTTTTGTCTTTTAGTTGTAGTTTTGATGTGGTTGTGCAAATACAGGTATGCACCTATGCCATCATCTTGGTTCCTTCCTCCCCTTAACATTTCTTGTAATACTAGTTTGGTGCAAACAAACTCCTTTAGCATTTTCTTGTCTGGGGAGCTCTTTACTTCCCTTCAATTATAAATGATAATCTTGCTGGGTAAAGTAGCCTTATATTGAGGTCTTTGCTTTTCATAACTTTGAATATTTTGTGCCAATGCCTTCTGGTCTGAAATGTTTCTGTTGAGAAATCAGCTGACAGTCTTTGTCTTTAACCTTTGGCATTTTAATTATGATGTGTCTTGGTGTGGGCCTCTTTGGGTTCATCTTCTTTGCTTCCTGGATTTGTATATTTATTTCCTCCACCAGGTAGGGAAGTTTTCCATCATTATTTTTTCAAATAGGTTTTCAATTCCTTGCTCTCTTCTTCTGGCACCCCCATAGTTCAAACGTTGGAATACTTCTAATTGTCCCAGAGGCTCCTTACACTATCCTCAGTTTTTTGGATTCTTTTTTCCTTTGTCATTATGATCAGGTGTTTTCTGCTTCCTTATATTCCAAATTGCTGATTTCATTCTTGGTGTTATTTACTCTAATGATTTGCTATCATTTCTTCTTCATTTTAGTTAGTGTATCCTTCATTTCTGACTGGTTCTTTTTATGGTTCCTCCAGAGGCCCAGTGCACAAAATTTGTGCATGGGTGCGGTCCTTAGGACTGGCTGGCAATCAGGGCTGATCAGGGTCAGGCCGGAGAGGAGGTGATGGTCGCTGGGCAGGGTGCAGAAGAAACAGGTGCTGGATGCTGACGCGGCCATCATGAGTGCTCCGTCAATGTGTGGTTCCCCGCCTACCCCCTTCCTCCTTCTCTCATTGCCACGCTGCTGCTGTGGCAAGCAGGCAGTCTTGCCTGCTTGGGGGGCTGATTGGGGTCTGCCAGCCAGGGGGAGGGACAGGGCACGGAAGGTTGGCCACCCTTGTCCCCTCTAGGAAAGGAGTCACATCCACCATCACCCACCCCCGTTTCCCCGTACCAGCCCTGGGTCCAGCCCCAAATCACATGATCATGGCCTGCTGGCCGGGGGGAGGGACTGCGGGAGGTTGGCCGGCAGCGGGAGGTTGGTTGTGGGAGTGCACTAACAACCAGGGGGCAGCTCCTATGTTGAGCATCTGCCCCCTGGTGGTCAGTGCGTGTCATAGCAACCGGTCATTCTGGTGGTTTAGACTTTTATATATATACTAGAGGCCCAGTGCACAAAAATTTGTGCACTCGGGGGAGGGTCCCTCAATCCGGCCTATGCTCTCTTGCAGCCTGGGACCCCTTGGAGGATGTCAACCTGCTGGCTTAGGCCCACTCCCTGGGGGATCGGGCCCAAGCTGGTAGTCAAACATCCCTCTGCCAGCCCGGCAGCCCTCAGGGGATGTCCACTTGCCAGTGGGGAGCAGGCCTAAGCTGCAGTCGGACATCCTTAGTGCTGCTGAGGAGGTGGGAGAGGCTCACCACTGCTG
>NW_006299245.1:3523720-3545064 GCF_000327345.1 Myotis davidii | reverse complement strand
CTGGCTGCCGGCCACCATCTTGGCTGGCAGTTAATTTGCATATTGCCCTGATTAGCCAATGGGGAGGGTAGTGGAGGTATGGCTAATTACCATGTTTCTCTTTTATTAGATAGGATGTCTTTTTTAATGCTGTTCATACTAAGCATCCTTAAAATATTTGTTTTAACTCTGTATCTGGTAGTTTGCTTGCCTCCATTTCATTTAGTTCTTTTTCTAGAGATTTCTTCTGTTCTTTCATTTGGTACCTGTTTCTTTGTTTCCTCATTTTGGCTGCTTCCCTGTGTTTGTTTCTATGTATTAGGTCGAGAGCTACTATGTCTCCCAGACATGATAGAGTGGTCTTATGTAGTGTCTTGTAAGGCCCAGTGGTGCAGCCTCCCTGGTCACCTGAGCTGGGTGCTCCAGGTGCACCCCATGTGAGCTGTGTGCACTGTTCTGTTGTAGTTGAGTCTTGATTGCTGTTGGCATGTCACTGGGAAAAATTTATCCCTAGGCGAATCAGTTGTAAGGACCATCCGTTAATACAGCAGAGAAGCTGTGCAGGGGCTGACCCCATGGAATAGGACTTGATTCAGTGGGGTTTTGGTGCCCCCTGAGTTTGTCCCTTGAGTGTGTCACTCGTGGAGGTGGTAAGTTTGTAATCTGGTGTGGTCTGAAGCTGTCCACTGAGTGCACTGGCTCTGAGGCCTTCTGGGAGGCACAAGGTCAGCTATCACCTGTGCCATGCCTGGGGCCACCCAGAATGAGCTACTGAGCAACCTTCAGAAGGCTACTATTTGTGCTGGGCTTGGAGATTCCCAGGAGAGGCCAACCTGCAAACTGAGGCTGGCTGCCACTAGTGCCAGGTAGGGGTTTCACAGATGCCAGATCCTGCTTTTTTTGAGAGATCTTAGGAAAAGTCTGCAACATGAGACAAGAGAGCCATTTATATGGAAAAGCCACTGGACGTGGCATGGGTGGGCACACAAGTTGGGTGGGGTAGGGCCTCAAGGAATCAATAGGGCGGTGCAAATAATGTGAACCAGGTTGATGCAGACCCCCTGTGTGGCGGGGAGGGGGCTCAGCAAGGAAATAATGACCTCTGCCAGCACTCCTGTCTTGAGATAAAGCTACCACTCAAGCCCTCATCCTGAAGCCAGACAATTCAGTTCCTCCTCATCTGTACCTGGTGCCTTTGGAGCTGCTGCCACAGCACTGGAGCTCAGAGCAACTTCGTCTGAGTAAATCCATGTGCTGGTCCTTCAAGAGGAATGTCTGGGACTCTAGGAGTCCATCATCTCACTCAGACACAAGTTATGCTGATTCTTACAGCCTGGAGTTATGATGACTTCTCTTCCTGGCACTGGAGCCCTGGGGTGGGGGTTCTGATGTAGGGCCAGGACCAATCAGTCACTCCTTAGGGGGGGACCTGCTGCAATTTTTTTTTTAGTCTCACAAGAGGATATGTTTTTATTGATTTCAGAGAGAGAAGAAGGGGGAGAGAAAGAGAAACATTGATGTGAGAGTGAAACATCACTCCTTCTGTGGAGTACTCAGACATATTTCAGGAGCCTCATCTGTGTTTCTTGATAATTCCTATCAATTGTAGACCTCCTGGATATTAATTAAGTCAGGATCATCAATAGTAAAGATCAGAAGCTTTCCAACTACACATATTTTTACAGTATGTCTCTGGATTATATACATTTATAAAGAATTAATGGTAACAGTGTTTTTAAATTGCCTCCCAATGCCTCCTGACTGGGAATTTAACTTGCAACCTCTTTTTTTTTTTTTGGTGTATGGGATGATGCTCCAACCAAGCTACCTGGTAGGGGCTATCCCTCCCAATTTTTAACTGCCACATGTGGGTGTGGGACCAGCTGCTCTGCATCTCCTCCCCTCCTATCAGTCTGGATGTGGCTTCTTCTTAATACCCTTATTTACAGGACTTATGTTCAGCTAGATTTCAGGTGTCCTGAATGATGGTTGTTTGTAATCTAGTTGTAATTCTGATGTTGCTGTAAGAGGTTCTGAGTACCATGCTTATCTATGACAGGAACTTGTTTTTCAGCTTCACTAAATGCCAGGTCATTTTTTTTTTCTAGTGTGCCAGACACTGTATTTGCAAAATTGTTTGCAGAAATAATGTGAGGCCAAGAATGAGGGAAGATTAATGTTTACTTCTGCCAATTTCCTAATCTATACAATGGGACAATGGAAATAATATACGTACTTCATGAGTTGTTCTGGGTATTAAATGAGTTAATACAAGTAAAGTGCTTAGGATAGTACCTAAGCAAAAATCAAAGCTTTATAGTATATAAAGATAGAAATGTATCACATACTATTCTAAAGGGCATTTTGGTGAGTGATTTAAGGTAGAACTGATACATTCATTAAGAAATACTCACCATGAACATTTTAAGCTGTAGGCATGGTGTTGGGTGCTGGGTTTAGAAATGTGCCTGATAATTGTTGGAAGATGCAATCCACCATGGTTACAAATTCCTTCTGTGGAGTACTCAGACATATTTCAGGAGCCTCATCTGTGTTTCTTGATAATTCCTATCAATTGTAGACCTCCTGGATATTAATTAAGTCAGGATCATCAATAGTAAAGATCAGAAGCTTTCCAACTACACATATTTTTACAGTATGTCTCTGGATTATATACATTTATAAAGAATTAATGGTAACAGTGTTTTTAAATGACTTTAGAACAATGAAGTAAAGTTGAGATTTAAACAAAATATTTAGATGTGTTTTGAAAAAAAAAAAACTTTAAAGAATGTAGAAGAGCAGCCGAAACCGGTTTGGCTCAGTGGATAGAGTGTCGGCCTGTGGACTGAGAGGTCCCGGGTTCGATTCCGGTCAAGGGCATGTGCCTTGGTTGTGGGCACATCCCCAGTGGGGGATGTGCAGGAGGCAGCTGGTTGATGTTTCTCTCTCATCGATGTTTCTAACTCTCTATCTCTCTCCTTTCCTCTCTGTAAAAACTCAATAAAAAAAAAATATGTTTTTTAAAAAAAGGAATGTAGAAGAGCAGCAGAAACCTAGGGGAAAAACAAAACAAAACAAAAAATAATCAATTTAGCTCATAGCCATATGGAAAGGATTGAACTTCATACCTTATGACAAAGACTCTAGAATAACTATGTATGTTGAAAGGGGGTAATAATAATAAATATGGATAATAATAATTATGTATAGTGGCTAAACCCACAAATCAAAGAACCATTTTTGAATGCAAGTAGAGTGGAAAAGCCTTTTGTACAAGTCTCTGCGTTTATACTTATAGATGTGGAGTATATGCTAAGTTAGAAATTACCCTAGGAATAAACATCAATCTTAACAGATTATTTCAGCAAGTAATATTATATGTAAGTCAATGCTTTTCACCCAACAATCAAGTCCACATTGTTTGATTTAGAACATATTTTTTTCCTACAGTGTCAATGTTATAAATATGGTTAATTTTCCATTTCTATCTCTCTAGGGCATTTAACATATACAGCTATTGCTTTTATATTATGCACAGTGTCTGAAATTAAGTGCTTTTACATTGAGAACTGTAAGTACCTGCATCAATAGAAGAGAGCAATGGGGTCTAAGAACTGAGACCACATGTGTCAACATGATTCATTTGTTTGTTACAGGAAATCTTTGCCCCAAAAAGATAAAGCTGTAAACTACTAAATAACTTCATTATTTGTTTCAGGAAATTCCCATATATTCATTTATCTCAGACAAACAATCTGCTCACCTTGGCAAAGAGTTCCCTTACTAAGCAACAGTTTGCTTATCAAGACTTGCTTCAGACTCTCGCCTTGCTATAGATACTAATCATAAAACTATTGTGTCATGAACTTTTCCAAATCCCAGTCTGTTCTCCACCTAAACCACTTGAGCCCAGACTCCCAAGTTCTATGAATACCCTCCTCAGACTTGTCCCTTCAGAAACTGTCAAAATTGTCACGGCAGCCCTAGCTGGTTTAGCACAGTGGATAGAGCGTCAGCCTGGGGACTGAAGGGTCCCAGGTTCGATTCTGGTCAAAGGCACATGCCTGGGTTGTGTCCCCAGTAGGGGACGTGCAGGAGGCAGCTGATCAGTGATTCTCTCTCAATTTTCTCTCATCATTGATGTTTCTTTCCCTCTCCCTTCCTCTCTGAGTTCAATAAAAATATATTTTTAAAAAATTGTCAGGACAGTGTCCTCCATTATTGCAGAAAGTTCTAATAAACTATAGTTGTGCATCATTAACCAGTTATCTAACAATATTTTAAGGGAGTTTAATAACATATTTTTAATTCTTTTAATCCTCATAACACCCTTTTTAATATAGGTTTTATTATTATGTGCCTTTTAGAGATGAGAAAACTGAGGTACACTGAATAAAGTGACTGACCCAAGTCCACAAAACAATTTAATTCACATGAATCTAAACCATGGTACTAATATTACTGCACCGTTCTTCCCCTAAGTCAGCGGTTCTCAACCTGTGGGTCGCCAACTTGTGGGTTGCGACCCCTTTGGGGGTCTAACGACCCTTTCATAGGGGTCGCCTAAGATCATCGGAAAACACATATATAATTACATATTGTTTTTGTGATTAATCACTATGCTTTAATTATGTTCAATTTGTAACAATGAAAATACATCCTGCATATCAGATATTTACATTACGATTCATAACAGTAGCAAAATTACAGTTATGAAGTAGCAACAAAAATAATTTTATGGTTGAGGGTCACCACCACATGAGGAACTGTATTAAAGGGTCGCGGCATTAGGAAGGTTGAGAACCACTGCCCTAAGTCAATCAATTTGAAGGATCCCTGAAGAATTCTGTTCTCTGACTCTCCCCTAAACCTTTAACTACTGTAATTAGTAATATTATTGTCTTTCTTCCTCATGGCACTGGGGTCTCTTTGAGGACAGGGGCATACCATAATCTCTGATATATGGTAGGCATTCATAAAATAAATTTTATATGAAACTCCACTTTACAACAGAGGTTCTGAGATATTGGCTCACCCAGAAAGGAACTGTCAGAACTGATGCTCCCACCAATGCACCACATTCTCTGGCTTAACTGAAAATGAGTTCTCAAAGAGCAGTTTTAATGAGATGAAAATCTACACACATTACAATCCCACCAAAGTATTATATTTCTTTGCTTTTTGCTATGTTATTATCTCAGTGTGATCATATAGGCCATTTCATGTTGATTAGATGCCTGAATCATACATGTGCCTCTGATTAATAAAAATTAAAAAACATTAATTAAAAATTGCAAAAATATTTTAAAACATAGGGAAGCTCTATGTAGTTTCACTGATATTGAAATTCAAAGCAAAACATTCTTCTCACCTGTGGATAGACTCCAACATTTAAGAAAGCAGTTATTTCTCTGGTTAGGAGGATTTTATACAGCCTCTAGCTAAGCGACAGGAAGACTCTCTCTAGCTGTTCACCTCTTCTGAGTGTTTAGAAACCTCCAGTTTTCTGATAATAAAAAAAACATGTACCACACTGGGCACAGTGCTGGCTGGCCTTCTCGCTCACTCTTGCTTTGCTAAGTGGCTTTTTACAGAGCACAAAGTAATTTCATTAAGTGCCAACCCATCCCTTTATTTTAAGATAAACAACCTTAAGAATCCTTAAAAATAAATATCTCACTATAAGATGCATATTCCTTTAAGGGCATAGAATATTCCATCATGTAACTTAGATTAAAATACAAATATATATATAATTTATATCAGGCACTTTCTATGTCCGGCCTGGTTTCTGGGCATTTCTTTCCTTTAAATGTGGATTTTTACCTTCTGATAACATGAAAAATCTTTCCAAAAGGTGAAGGAAAAAGGCAAATAATCTTCAGTACAACTAATTTTACTATACCTACACCTATACCTTTCCTCTTTTTAAAGAGAAATTAAAGGCAAAATATGATATACAGTAAATATCAAGGGTCTCAAATATTGAACAGAAAACAAGGCTCAGCCAGGTCACATAACTTGGTTGGAGCGTCATCCCATACACCAAAATGCTTGTGGGTTTGATCCCAGGCCAGGGCACACACCTAGATTGCGGGTTTGATCCCTAGTCAGGGTGAGTATGGGAGGCAACCAATTGATGTTTTTCTCTCACATTGATGTTTCTCCCTCTCTCTCTTTCTCTCTCTCTAAATTCAATGAAAATGTCCTTGGGTGAGGATTAAAAAACAACAAAAAAGAAAACAAAGCTCAAAATACAATGTCCTATTGATGTGCTAAATCAGGAACGTAGATCAATTCTTTTATAATATTTTCATGTGTTATTTTTATTAAATGTATGCTTTGACAATGAGAAAATGAATTATGGTGTTCTGTTGTTAGCTATTATTTTATTGTTAATTTCAAATACAAGGAAAGCAATGTCTTAAAAAATATTTACATGACATGACATAAATGTTTAGAAAAGAAAAATTAGGAATAGGTTCCACAAACAGATACATCTAATACCTTGCTTCTATTGACATCATTGCTGCTGCTTCAGAGCAATAACAGCATAACATCTGGGAGATTTCACAGGATCAAACAACTTCACAAGTGCTGACCATGCAGTATCTTCCTGCAAATTGATAAGTGATTTAGAAATAAAACCATTTATTGAAGGTAAAAACGAGAGATCGGTTAGGCTATATAATGTAATATTAAAAATTATGTAAAAACGAACCATATAAAATAAAATGATTCTTTGTTCAATAAAGTTAACATTCACAATTTTTTTAAAATATATTTTATTGATTTTTTACAGAGAGGAAGAGAGATAGAGAGTTAGAAACATCGATGAGAGAGAAATATCGATCAGCTGCCTCCTGCACATCCCCCACTGGGGAAGTGCCCGCAACCCAGGTACATGCCCTTGACGGGAATCGAACCCGGGACCTTTCAGTCCGCAGGCCGACGCTCTATCCACTGAGCCAAACCAGTTTCGGCAACATTCACAATTTTACTTTCAGGAATTTACGCTGAGAAAACAATTAAAGATGAACATAGAGAGTGAACTACAAGGTTACTCTTTGCTGTGATTGTGAAAAACTGAAACTTGCCAATAACAATTGGGTATTACTTAAATTATTATATGATGAAACATTATTCAGCTTCTGTAGTAAATTTAATGAGATGGAACATTTTTAAATTAAATAAATGAAACAAATTAGATATAAATAGCATTTATAATTTGATTTCAATTTTAAATAAAGTATAAACTATGTATAAACTATGTGCACATATATATTCCAATATATATATATATTAGAGAGAAGCACTAAAAAACAAACCAAAAATTTAATAGTTAGTGCTTAAAGGTTGCATTATTGTTACTTTTAATTTTCTTTTTTATATTGTTCATTTTAAATTCCCAAACAAATATGCATTAATTTTATAAGGTATTATTAAAAATATTAACAAATTAATATTTATATGATTTCTATTATCTCATTATCAGTCTATTAATCTTTGTGCATACCATTTTTATTGCCTATTATACTTAAGTCAATAAAAATTGTTTTGAAAAGGGAAATGATGAGTAAAGTAGGACTGATTCAAAGTTTGAGTACTTTTTGAGTTAGTAGCTTAGGAAAACACATCATTTTCTAAATACTCAAAAACTGCCTTTCTCCATATAAATACAAATTAGAACAAAAGCAAACATTTATTAAAATCCATTTGTCCTAAGTAGCCTGTTGAAAAGAAGAAAGCAAAGCTCCCCATATGATAAAACAGAATTGTTAAAATAAAGGGTTTATATAGTGGAAACACAGCCTGAGTCCACAAATGGGTTTAATTTAAGCAGTTCACAAAACTTTATTTTGATCAAAGCTGAGTAAAATCTGCAAAAAACATTTTCCCTAAGATAGCCAAAAGGACAATATTTTTAGTTATTCAACATAGATAAATAAGATTGGAAAAAACACCACAAAAAACAGACGCAGTCTTCATTGATCAGAAAGAAGTTTCTGAGTGCAGAGTGTATATGCCCCAAAAGTCAAAAGGGAAATAAAAGGCAAATTCTTACAAAATGTAACATGTATATGATATCTTATATGTCTGGTCTTTATTACTGTTAGCTGTACAATATGGCATGTATGATAATTTGTGCTCACTGCCTACTGTATAGTAATTACCATACAATTAAAAGAACGTAAGCTTTATTATGGTAGCATTGCTGAAAACATCTGTTATGCACATGTTTATGTTTTAAAAAGATGGAGTGAATATTTAAACTTTGAAAATATGATGAGAAAGATTATCTTATGTTTTAATCTTAAGTTTTATGTTAAAGAAATTTATCCTACATATAAGTGGATCCAAATTACTGGATTTAATAAATATATTTATTATGCATTTAAAAATAACACAACTTACCTGCTCTTTCAGGTAGCAAAGTCGATCCAGAAGAATCAATGTCTCTATACAAGGAGCCAGAACAACTTTCAACTAAAGGAAAGAACAAGTTGGATGGTGTTACTTAAAAGGAAAAAAAAAAATGACTAGCCGCTAACTTAATATTATGTTTAAAAAAATGTATCTATAGAAGTTTGTATATGGCCAGATCTTCAATACCCATTGTACATGTACAGAAAATGAATACTGCAGAGATCAAAAGTTTTCTTTAATAATAGAAAAAGAATGTCCTTTAAGTAACTTTGAGGTAGAATCCAAAAGCCATCATACATATGTGATGGAAAGCTTTTAAATGGGCACTAAGAATGAAATTCACTAAAAGGAATGCTTGTGAAATAACAGAATTGAGAGCAATATGTGTTCAAAGAACTCGGAAACTTCTTTCTGTACATTTATAATACACTTTAAGAGAAATCTACCATGTGTTCTCTTTATTACATTACTGACACCTAATATAGTTCTCAAATAGGAAGTGATCCCAAATGGTTTTTCTATAATAAGAGAAAAACAACATAGATTGGTTGGCCCCATAATAAAATTTAATAGGATCCTATTCAAGTCTAGCCACAAATCCAATTTAATACGTTTAATTCGGAGATTTACCATATTAAAAGCTTCCAGCTCATTCATTCTAGGCTTATACTTCTCATAGTAGTCCATTATCATTTTTTCTGGCAGCTTCAAGATAAAACAACAACAATACATTTAACAATAATTAACATTTTTTTCTTATCAAACACACCCAAAAGTAAAATAAACAACAAATGTAAAGGTGTCTGAAGAGCTCTGAGGATATTCATGAAGCAAGTCAATATAAATCTAATTTCTTTTTACTTAACTCTGCTGTATCAATATAGGTTATTTAGCATATCACGAATAAAATTACCAATAACATCATATTAATATTGTTTAATTTCAACCAGTAGTGATGAAATATTTACTCTGACTTGTTTTTATGCTAGGGGCACATAGTAGGAGCTCAATAAATATTTTTGAATAAAATTTATTTAAAACACTGTCTAAAACTACACATTCTAGAGAAAATAATGCAAAATAGAAACACAATAATGACATAAATTCATATTTGTTATTTCCTCTAACATCAACTAAATTAATCTATGAACAAGCATTATTTTTTGATTTTTCTTTCTCTGAAACATATGATACCCATAGTCCAGTGAACCCTTGTGGTTAGCAGGTCACTTTCTAGATCACCCACATGTTTCAGTTTTCACCAGGTGAGCTTTATGTTTACTGAGTCAACTATATTTGTTTCTATACCTATGCTAGTTATATTATTGTAATAAAATAATATAAATATTATGTAATCAATGAAATATGAATGCAAAAAGTTGTTTCTATAAGTTGAGTGCCTCTGTGAAAGGCATGATAAAAGAGACTCACCAGAGGAAACTGTTGTGGTCAAAACAAATGAAAGAATGGACAAAAAGAGTGAAAAAATCTGTACTCATTTCTTTGCAAATGTATAAATAAATTTGTATTTTTGCAAAGCCTCTATTCCTTTTCTTATTGTACTAAATTTCTTTTGAATTTAAAAAATACAAAAGTATAACAGTGAAAAAAGTGAGGCTTTGTCTCATCCAATTTTTAGTGTAGCTTTCCAATAAAGATCCTTTTAAAACTTTGCCCATCTTTGACTCAAATGCATACCCCTGAACCAAGTTTCTGCACTAGAGTATATTGGATTGGATCCAGGCCTGCACTTCAAGCCAGAAAAAATTCTCATCTCCCAAAACTGTGTATGTAAGTTAGTTTTCAGCGTTTACTTTGCTCTGGCCATCTGAGACCAGCAGTTATGAGACAACACACAATCTTTGTTTGCTCCTGCCTCACCAGCACACTGCTTCCTACAAAAATGGTGTTTCAGTGTTATTCTTGGGTTCTCCAATATTCTGTTTCTCATTTATGCCAGACTGGAAGCACCACCTAAACCAGGAATTGTTGATTTTGCTGCTCAGGATATGCTACTTCAGAGAACTGTACTATGTTGGTTTTGTTGTTGATCTGTAACCCTAGACATGTTCTCTTGGCACCCTTATGCTTCCCTCTTTACCTTCATTGCACTTCACAAAACCCAGGGTTTGAGATTTAACATGCTGTCTGATATTGTCAAAGAAATTTGTGTTTCTGTTTCTCTATCTGTTGCTTTTGTGGAGTCTGAAGAAAAAAAGTGAGAATCTCACCTTACTCTTTAAAATATGGAAGTCTGTTGCTTCACTTAATGTGAAACAAAGCTGGACGTTATAGATTATACATTATAAATATGTTTGATGCAAAATTTTCAGGAAAAATTTCAAATAGTGAAACTATATGCAAACCTGTTTCACAAAGCAAAACAAATGGCTTTGTTCTTATACCAAATGTTTGGTGAGTAAAAGTATATTAATATGTCTTGAAGTAAAATATTCAATGTATAAGGTATGATTTCATGCTTTAATCAACTTTGTCAATCAAATGCTCAACTACCAGACTGATCAGATCACAGAGATTGTATGAAAATTTAAAAATAAAGATACGCTATCTCATTTAATCCTAATATCAATCTGTAATATATCTACACTAATAAAAGAGAAACATGCAAATTGGTGTCACTCCGCTATGCCCACCAGCCAATCAGGTGAATATGCAAATTAACCCAACAAAGATGGCAGTTACACAGGCACAGAGTGAAGAATGAAGGCGTCTCATTTTATTTTTAATTTTAAAATATATTTGTATTGATTTCAGAGAGGAAGGGATAGGAGAGACAGAAACATCAATGATGAGAGAGAATCACTGATTAGCTGACTTCTGCACACCCCCACTGGTGACTGAGCCCACAACTTAGAGAAGCCAAGCCTCACTGCTGCGGCTGGACCAAGGCCTGGGTCCCGGGTGCTGGGGAAAAACTGGTACTGAGCCCACAACTTAGGAATCGAACCATGACCTCCTGTTCATAGGTTGACACTCAACAACAGAGCCACAAAAGCCAGGCCATTGTCTAATTTTAAAGATAACATTACTGAGTGTTAAAGTCACTGCAAGCCTAGGTAGGCCCAACATCCTAGAGATAAAGGAAGGTATCACAATTGAGGTACTGCTTGGTGTAGATTGTACTTAGGTAGACATATGTGGAAACTTAATTGAATGGTACTGGGAGTATTGGTCATGAAATCCATTGCTCTCTGCTGCCCATCCCCTAGACTCCAGAAAAAAGGAGTAATATAATTAAGCTTCCTAATAGGGCACTAACTCAATGGGCTATAGTTTGGGTTCAGAGAAATATCTTGTCCTCAAGAAAAACTAGGGTGATGGAGTAAATGCGCAGTGATGTTCAGGTGTTATAGATTTTCCCTCCACAGTTCTTATAATTTTTGGACAGTTATTATATCTTAAAGAAAGCCTATGTGTTAAAAAAGTATATGTTATTATTCAACACATTTCAAATGCTTGACCAATTTCATCCTGTCTGGATAAGTTTCAAGAGTCAAAGTTCTGGATATAAGCATTTCTTTTTCTTCAATGAGATTCAGGATTCCTTAAATTCTTCTGCTTTTCAGACCTAAATTGTTCAGTCTAGTTTAGATGTGCATTTATTTTGTCTGCTGGTAAGCACAAATTCCCTCTTTCTTCTTCCTCAAAGGCTTATTTGTCTGATGACCACTAGTTCTGGAAAACTATTAAACATTCTTCTTTTGCTCGATGTCTGTTAACAAGTATATAAAAATGACAAAAAGGAGCATAGGGTCTAGAGTTAGACAGTTTGAATTGGAATTCCTCCATCCCAAATTTCCTAGATTTTGGCCTTAGGAAATCCACTTAACCTATGTTTCTATTTCCTCACCTATAAAATGAGGGTAACTACTCCTTTCATAAGATCATCCTTAGTCTTCAGTGAACTAACATAAATCAAGCTTTATAGCACAATGCCTGACACAAAGCAAAGGCTCAAAAAACTAGTTTTTCTCATATTGTTCTTTGTAAAATAAACTTTTTAAACTCGATATTTATAGAAATATCGAAGATAACAGTTTTCATATATCTACTTGCCCCTATTAAACATTACAATATGGTTATCTGTTATAATAAATGAACCAATATTGATACATTACTATTAGCTAAAATCCATATTTTATTCATATTTCCTTAATTTTTATTTAATGTCCTTTTTCTGTTCCAGGACCCCATCCAGGACAACACATTGCATTTAATCCTACTGAATGTGAGAATTTTTCAGACTTGTCTTGATTTTGATGTCCTGGGAAGTTTTGAGTACTTGTCAGCCATTTTGCAGAATGTTCCTTTACTGGGATTTGTCAAACGTTTTGCTCATAATTAGACTAGGGTTATGGGTTTTTGAGAGAAAGACCAAAGAAGTTCAGTGTTCCTACATTATATCAAAGGCACATACTATCAATATGACCTATCACTGTTGATGTTGACCTTGATTTCCTGACAGAGATAATGTTTGTCGCATTTCTTCACTGTAAAGTTCCTCTTTACTCCCCTTTCTATACTGTATGCTTTTGGAAAAAATCACTGTGTGCAGCCCATACTTAAGAAATTATTTTCCATGGGAGACTCGTATTTCCATGTATTTGTTAAAATTGTCTTTTTTATAGCTTTACATAAGGGGGGTCCAGATAAGCAAAGGTGGGCCACATTTCAACTTAACATGAAATGGGTGAACAGATGAGATATACAGTTATGCAAAGAACCCCCCATTTCCTATGTGATCAGAAGATGAATTAGCAAGTGACCTAGTTGTCAACATTAGATGGAGGGATTGAAGATGATAATATACCCTTGGGAAGGTCATAATTAGCTCAAGAACTAAGGTAGGTGAATGTGGGTTTAAGGTCTATTAGCTGTCCAGTCTAGGGAGTGGCAAAGAGGCTGAAGTGGGCCTGACAGTCTTAGGTTGGTAGACAGAGGAAGTTATCCATGTGATCACTCAAAAAATTAGTGCCAGTGAGAATGTTCTGGAGCACACACACACAGAGGTGATGCTTATTTTTACTTTTAAAATTTATTTATTGATTTTTAGAGAGAGAGTAAGGGAGGGAGGGAAGGAGTAGGATAGAGATAGAGAGGTAGATGAGAGAGAGAGAAATATCGATTGATTCTTATATGTACCCTGGAAGTGATTGAACCCACAACTTTGTTGAATAGGGATGACACTCTGACCAACTGAGCTACTCAGCCAGGATGGTTACTCTTATTTTAGAAATGATGTAATTATGTGTATAACTAATCTCCCTAAGCTTGAAGTTATGGACAATAAGATGCAGGTTTTCTTAAAAAGAAAGGAAAATGTAATGCATAAAGTACTCTCATATTTTCTAATGTATACCTGTTGAATCACTAGTTGATGAAAATAAAATTTGAATAGCACAATCTACATATAAAATTCAGACAAATTAGTCAACTAGACCTTCTTTTTCTGTTTCAAAGTACCTCCCACAGATGACTTATTAATTATAAAAGTGAATAAGCTTGGTCAACATGAGGCAGGGTAAGGAGACTAAAAGTGATGTGCAAAGTTTGTTGAAGGTGAGAAGCATAATCATGAATAAACAACCCATTGGTAAGCAAAAATCTGTAGAGAAAAATGATCTAGGACAAAGAGTGAAATAGTTGGTAGTTCAGGAGTGAATCACTATAATGGTGAAGGATTAGAAAACATGAATTATTGCTAAAAAAATAGTAACAATAACTCAGTCACTATGTTTTGAATCCTTCTCCCACTAACAAACTACATCCTAATGAGGCGAGGCTGTATCTTTCTGGGTTCTTATGAAGATGAGAGACTAGTTGTTTTTTTTTTTTTTTGTAAGTATACATATTCCTGGAATAACCTCCCATCAATTATTGAAACAAAGCTGAGTAAACCTTTATTCCTTGCAATCAAATAACTGCCTTTCTTCTTAAGATATTTATAAAAGCAAATTATTTAATCATAGTTCTGATAATGCATCCCTACAGGGATGAACTACTGTAAGTAGTGATTTGAACTGATATAGAGATGGGGCTTGAATATATGATATAGAGATACATTGGGAGGGAACATGTCAATGCCATGAAAGACAAAAAAAGAGTTGAGGAACTGTTCCAGATTAAATGCGACCAGAGACATGACAAGCAAATGCAATGCCACATCTGGGATTGATGCTTTTAAGTACATGCTGTAAAAGACAGAGTCAGATGATGTCATTTTGTTCCATTAATGGTGATGCTAACTTTGATCACTTGGGATAGCATGTTGACCAGGCTTATTCACTTTTGTAATGAATAAATCATCTGTGGGAGGTACTTTGAGACTGTAAATATCCTATTCCTCCCAAATCTTTTACCCAATGGTTGTAACATCCATGAATGATTTTCCTGTGAGTCAATTATTACCTTGGTGGTTGCAAAAAGCACCAGGAACTTATTTATAGGGATAATGCACATGTTTTTCTCATATTAACAAAGATGACAGGTTTTCCATAAATTTAATCTGTATCAGGAATCCACTGTTTCCTTAGGGTTAGAGGGTTTCATTCGATCTAGATCATTACAGAATACATTACCACAAGAAAAGTTTATGAGCTCCTTACATCTGCTGTTGGCCAACTGTGGAACGACTCCTGCCCTCCCACCTGTATTTAAACTACTATGATTAGTCCTGATCAACCGCTGATTTAACTTCCAGAGATCAGTTTAGTTGGCCTCCACATGTGCCCTTTCTTTAACCTTATCTCTCACCACTGCCTCCCTTACTTGCTTTATGCTTCAGCAACGCTGAGTCCAGAAGCATGTTTTTCACTTCTCTGTGGTTTTGCAGAAGTCCTACGCTCCCCCCACACCTGAAATGAATTTCTTACTCCCAACCTTCCCACCTTGTTTGCTAAGCCAACTCCTATGCATCCTTCAAGACCAAGCTAAGGCACCAAAGTCATTTGTAAAATCTTCACAGGTAAAGTAAGTCACTCCTTTCCCCTATGCCTCCACTGTACTTTATTACAAGTTCGTGCTACAATTATTCATTTTCTTCTCTCAGGGGTTAGGTCTTAATTATCTTTGTAGTTCCAGTTTTCACTCTTCTTGGCATATGAGAGATTCTTCAAAATAAATGTCTGTTGATGAATAATTAAATGATTTAGGTCTGAAAAGTTTTGCTTTTGTTGACCTGCTTTAGAAAAATATCTGAAAATATTTATTTTTAATATATTTTATTGATTTTTTTTTTTACAGAGAGGAAGGGAGAGGGATAGAGAGTTAGAAACATCGATTAGAGGGAAACATCGATCAGCTGCATCTTGCACACCCCCTACTGGGGATGTGCCCACAACCAAGGTACATGCCCTTGACCGAAATCAAACCTGGGACCCTTCAGTCCGCAGGCCGATGCTCTATCCACTGAGCAAAACCGGTTAGGGCTGAAGATATTTTTTTGAATTATCCTCTATCTACTTCCACTAAAGTTGGTGGGTTTCAACTTTGTCCATTCAACAGCATAACCCCCTTCCATCAATTCAATACTTGAAATTATTTCTTCATTTATTTGAGTATTTGTTACATGTGTATCTCTCTCTCTCTCTCTCTCTCTCTCTCTCTCTCACACACACACACACACACACACAAGCTCTAGAACAAAAGCACCTTTTATTCCCCTCTTCTTATGGACAATACTATGGTTCATTTTTTTCTTTTTCTTTTTTAGCAAACAATACCTGTTCTGATGCTTTTAAAATCGCGCGTGTGTGTGTGCGCGCGCACAAACGCGCGCTCACATGGGGAAGAAGACAAAGACAGAAAAGTAATACAAAAGAAGATAAAGTGTTATGGATCGTGAGGAAAACATAAATCCTTAAAGATGATTTTGGAGGTTTTCTGAAATTTGATGAGATAAACTTTGGAACAGAAGATAGAGAGTAACTCTTTTTTTTTTTTTTTTTTTTTAGGTCTAGATAAAGCCTGTCACTAGGATTTTCTTATTTTAAACATTTTTAAAGTTCTATTAAAATGTTTTAAAATTATAATTGAACTTTACAAGAATTTTACTGTAACATTTCATTCTAAGAAATCCATCTAATAAACAGTATACCTGCTGATATAAGGAGTTGGTTTTCTGCCATAATTTGTTTTCAGTAGTATAGAGTTGGGCTTACCTTTACTGTAAAATCTAAACTCTTTTCTTAAATAGACTTATACATTTTGTGGGGCTGAAACAGTATCATCCTTAGGTAGTTAGGGCTATAAATAAAGTTCCAGGAGAGTATCATTTTGAATAAAAAGTCTTCAAAATCACTGCTTCTTCCCCCCTTCGCCTTTCCAAGCTTCTTGGTGTAACATGGCATTTTATTTTTTAAACATGGAGTTTATAATGGAGCTGTTAGATGACTGTAAATGGAATTACCCAGATGACAAATGCTCAAACATGGATCTCAACCGAGCTGATTTTGCCCCTTAGGGGCATTTTTGGCAATGTCTGGAGGCTTTTTTTTTTTTGGATTATTAGCACTAGGGTGCTACTGCTGACATCTAGTGGGTAAACATCCTACAATGCACAGGGCACCCCTCACAACAAAGGATTATCCAAATGTCAGTACTCCTGAGATTCAGAAATCCTGCTCTAAGAGAAAATGTCCAAAGCTGTCTTTCACAACTGACTACAGAACTTAATCTTTTAAGCTGTCGAGAGCCACTTTTGTACCCAGCACAGGCAGCTCTGGTCTCTGGAATGATGATTTGTCTGTGAATGTTCTCTGTGTACTTCCACTTTTAACATGATTTCTTGAGACTAAAAATGTATTCAGACCATGTTAGGAGGTTTTCTAGGAACTTCATTTGCTTACATAGTTTTAAATATGAAGAAATGTACTGTACTTTAAAAGTTCAGAAACACCACACTTTCAATTACACAGTTTGTTAACAAATGATTATAAATTTAGTCAAAGATCTTTTAAATATTTTGGCAAATTTACTCTTTTAAAGTTAAGTGGTTTTGATACTTTTTAGTAGTCAGAATCCTAGGTGAAAATTATTTTTTTTAAGAAAATTAATTTTATTTAAAAAATAAAACTATATATACATATATGTGTGTGTGTGTGTGTGTGTGTGTGTGTGTGTGTGTGTGTGTGTGTCTTCTTTATTGTGCTTGTGGTAAAAACTTTCATTTTAACACTGATACTTTATGATGTGGAAGAAAAAAATAGGACTTTGTATTCGATTGGAAATATAAGTCTAGTTTTAATTACTTATTCTATTCCCATCCATTCTGGCCCGATGAACACAAGTTTCTTAATTCCTGTTGCTTAACATTAAAACAGGCCAAAAAAACCCAAAACCCCCCAAATACCCAAAACAAACAAAGCCCAAATTACATAAACTCAGCTATTTGCTTCCTCTCATCAGCACATCCTTTTAAACACCTTATATTGTTCTGTATTTTCCTGTTCCTTTTCTTTTTCTAACCAATTTTATTCAACATATTTGTTTTCAATGAGTTTCAATAGTATAATGAGAAAATTAGTGAGGCACTATTTTTGTCTTTCTTAACTAATAAAGTTAATCATTTAAGACTAATTTTTATACGGTGACACTCATCTACATTAGTCTCTTTCACTTTTGTTTCCAATTTCACTTCTCAGTATGGTGGTGGGTAATGTTGAAGTTTCCATGTTGAATCTGTGTTTAAGTTCCAGCTCTACCACTTGCTAGCTCTTTGACCCTAGGAAACTGATTTGCCTTTTTCTGAGCCTTTCTTTCTAGATCATTGCATTGGGAAATATAATAGTATTGATCGTAATGGATGGAACTGGAGAGCATTACGCTAAGTGAAATAAGACAGTCAGAGAAAGATAAATACCACATGATCTCACTCATTTGTGGAATATAGTGAACAACATAGGCTGATGAAAAGGGATAGATCCAGAGACAGAGAAGCAGAGATAAGACTGTCAAACCTCAGAGGGAAAGTAGGAGAGGGTGGGAGTAAGGGGGAGAGATCAACCAAAGGACTTGTATGCATGCATATAAGCCCAACCAACAGACAACATGGGGGCAAGGGCATGAGTGTGTGGGGGGGGGTGTTTATGGAGGGAATGAGGTCACATATGTAATACCTTAATCAATAAAGAAATTAAAGATTGAAAAAAAGAATAAATGAGTTAAAGTTGAAATGTCCTTAACATAACTATCACACAGTAAGTACTTAGTAAACATGAACTATTATTAATATTCTTATCAGTAACAAAATAAGCATATTAAGGAACATTTACCAGGATTATTTTTAAAGATAAATCTGGGAAGAGAAAGCCATCTGAAAGGATAAGTGACATTCTTTCTGAATTTTTACTGTTTGGTTTTTGGCAAAGGATAATATATTTTTAGTTTAAATAAAAACTTAGCTCTTTATTTGTGAAAATAATGTGTAGGTTTGTGATCTTGATATTAAATGCAAGACATGAAATTAGTAAGGAAGATCAATCTGCTTAAAAATATTTTACAAAACCTAGAAATAAAATAACTATGATAAAAGTGTCTATTCTTGTTAATTTATTCAAGACTAGAAGGATCTTCATTTTGGTGCCTTAATAAAAATACTTATAGGAGTCATATTAATGGTGCCATGATAAGTAGTAAATATACAAAGATCAGAATAAAAACTAGTACTCTTTAGTTAGCATTTACTATGAACAAACATTGTGTTCACTCAGTCTTTTATGTATTTACCTCATTTAATCTTTCTTAAATCCTATGAGTTAGAAATGCTTTTTTTAAATAGTAATTTTATAGGGGGAGGAAACTGTTTTGTACCAGTCTGCTTGCTTTAAGCAATAAAGCAACTGGAGAGTAAGTGGATAATTGTTATAATAACTAAAAATAACCTTTTGCTTTGAAATAACCATATCTGCATAAATTTTCTCTTTCAAGAGACATAGTTCATTCCTTTAACCATATTTTATTCTTTATTTCAACTTATAATCAATCAAAATACCAGAGTGATCCTCAGCTAAACTTAATATAAGTTTAAATATAAACTTAATATTTTAGATAAATCATTTAAATCATGTTGAGAATTTTTTTCTCAGTGTTAGAACATTTATTGGTAGTAGTCAATTGGCTTAACTCTTTGTCTTCAACAATATGTTCTCAATTATTAGCTTAAAGGCTTTTTGAATTTAAGATTTTTAGTTGTAATTAGCTATATAATCAGCTATATATTAAATATAAGCAGTTCAAAATTAAAGCCATTGTCTCTTGTTTTACTTAGAATTCCCATTTTGATTTGAGGATTGGCATGTTTTTCCTTGAATAAACCTAAAAGGTAAACTGAAATAAAGGTAATGGAGGTTTGGTTCCAATATAATTTAGAATGTTTTCACTAAATAAGAGAAAAATAGAAGGCAAATTATTTTATATTATCTCAATTCATTACCGCATAGAAATTCTCCTGTTTTTATGAAAACAATTGGTAATCATATACTGACCTTGGACTCATCTAATCCAAGCTTCTTTAAAGACTTTCTGACATAATCCAGAAAGGAAGAGGATTTGGAATAAATTTTACCGACATATCGATCACTGCAAAACAAAATTGAATCACAAAATATTTAAAAATATCTTCTGTGTAAATGGCACAAGATCCAGATGTGATAAAAATGCAGTACTATTATTGTGAACATTTTAAACTTACATATTACACAGTATTTGAGATTCCCTTTTGAGAACTCTTTCAACATACACCAGTAAAAGACAACATTATGAAGACAATACTATGAGAAAGATGTAAATTTATAGTATTAAAAAGTCTCAATTTTAAAGGGAACTATAGGCCTTTCAAAATTTTCCACTGTGCTACAAAACACATTTTAATTTTATGGGCTCAACATTACAGTGCGCATTTCATTGCACCATCTGCTAACAGCGGTGATAATTCAATCGCTATGCAAAGAAATCTTCTTCAGTGCCAGCCATTGATCAAGCACCAAAACACTGAGTTGGGTCTGACTTGATCTCACTTATACCCTGCTGATTTTCATTAAGGTTTAAACAAAATATCATGAGATGGTTTAAAATTTAATAAATTTAATGCTAGACTATTATATCTCACAAATTTTGTTGCAGTTTAGGAATAATGTAAAATTCAGGGGAATAAAAAATTCACCACATCCATATATCAAAAACAATGAATAAAAGCTCATTTACATTTTACAGTATAAATATTAATCCCTATGATCAATTAAACATGAAGTTCTATCAATTCTTCTATTGAAATACACCTTAAATATATTACTTCAGCTCTGGCTCTAGACAGCCACCTCAATTCTACTTATTATTACTCAGGTCCTGGTCATTATAGTTACTTCCACGGTAAGACTGAAGCCTGTCCCCTTCATTCCTGCCTATATTGCGATACTATTTTTTTAGAAGACCATTTTTATTTACTTCCATGCTCAAAAGACTACTTTGAAATAATAGTCATTTAAATAGGTATAGGTTCCAGAAAGAAGAAATTATATATTTTATAAGTTTTCATATAATTCTCAAATCCTACATATACTTACATTTTTTTGGTGTATAACAGATATATAATAAATATGTGTATCTTATGTATCACAGAATATTGAGTTGATTAACTGTGTGGCTAGAAAAAGATGTCATTTAATATAACATCTTAGAAAGACTTTTAAGATGTTTTACAGAACCAACAACATCTAGTCCTATCTAATAAAAGACAAAAATGGTAATTGGCGTACGACCAATACCCTTTTCATTGGCTAATCAGGGCTATATGCAAATTAACTGCCAACTAAGATTGGCAGTTAACTGCAAACTAAGATTGGCAGTTAACTGCCAACTAAGATTGACAGTTAACTGCCAACTAAGATTGGCAGTTAACTGCCAACAAGATGGCGGTT
>NW_006299245.1:3515264-3523210 GCF_000327345.1 Myotis davidii | reverse complement strand
TGGGGCCAGAGGCATCAGGCCTGGGCTGGTGGCAGAACCAGTGAGGGGGGGAAATGAGGGTCCCCTGTCCAGGCCTGACGCCTCCTCTGTTAGAGGCGTCAGGCCTGGGCAAGGGGCCGATCCTGCGATTGGAGGGTGATGGGGGTCAATGCCTGAGGGCTCCCAGTATGTGAGAGGGGGCAGGCTGGGCTGAGGGACCCTCCCCCCCCACACACACCAAGTGCACGAATTTCGTGCACTGGGCCCCTAGTTAGACTATAATAGGACAATACAGTACTACTGTAAGTAGATCTATTTATTAATCAAGTAGACAAAAGTATAGGCAAGCTTAACTATACAAATAAGAAAATATAGCCCTAACCAGTTTGGCTCAGTGGATAGAGCATCAGCCTGCGGACTGAATGGTCCCAGGTTCGATTCCGGCCAAGGGCATGTATCTTGGTTGCAGGCACATGCCCAGTAGGGAGTGTGCAGGAGGCAGCTGATTGATGTTTCTCTCTCATCAATGTTTCTAACTCTCTATCCCTCTCCCTTCCTCTCTGCAAAAAATCAATAAAATATATTTAAAAAAAAGAAAATATAATTTAAACTATATAAAGAACCACTGATCAAATATATAAGAAAAAGTGCAAATGTAAAGAAAACAAATAACAGCGAATATTTATTTCACGTTTAGTATGTGTCAGGGTCTCTTTGCTGTATTTACTAATTTAATCCTTAAAACGACCCCGTGTGGTAGGTCAAAGTATTATCCCCATTTTAGAGATGGTGAAACTAAAGCACAGAGAGGTTAAAGAAACTATCCAAAGGTTGAATCCAGTTAATATAATTGTTTTTTGTCAGAAAATTTCTAAGGTCCCCTGGATGCCATCTTTTTCTGTCTCCTGTTTTGTATTTTCCACTTCTCTTTACTCACTGAGTCTTTACACTTATCATGTGAAAATGCGCAAGTTTCTGCCTGAAAAAAGCAAGCAAACAAAATACTCCTAAACACAAGCTCTCTCTAATTTCATACCATAAAACTATCTAATATACATGGTGGATATCACATGGCCAAAGGATAGAGAGTTGAATCCTATACAAATTCAATAATATAATTAAAAACATTGTTAAAATTTTTATACATGTATCTCATACTGCATACAGGCAATCAATATACGCTTGAACATTTTACATATGTCATTCACTGCTCTGGGTTATATATTGAAAACCATGTAAGGAATTTTCAAAACTAAATTTTACAATACATGATTCCTCTCTATGTTGCCACTGTATATTATGAGTTTTCTATAAGAATTCTCTTACTCATTAGAGTCCCTTGATTACTAGGCCCAGAAAGCATGGGCCCCATGCCAAACAAAGGGAGCTTATTGCTGTGATAAGATTGTTGGACTATGTCCAAGTACTGCTTACTATTCTCCTGAGAAAGAGTAATGGTACTATTTTGATTCTCCAGTGATGTCCAATAGTTACCTTTTTAATATGCATAACTCTTTTCTCTACTGTGAGCGAACTCCTTGATGACAGAATCCATGGATTATTTGACAGATTATCTGCAAGGCCTGAGAGTGCCTAAGAGCATAGAGGGTAGTGCTTAACACCAAATAGATTACCCAACAAATATGACAATGGCAGCAGGGTTAACAGAAAGATTCAGACTACAATCCAAAGTTTTGCCTCATCGACAGTAAGGACTCAAGAATACTCTCTGAATCAAGAATACTCTCTGAAATGGTGTTATAGCCTAGTCGGGTTGCTTAGTGATTGAGTGTCGACCTAAAACCAGGAGGTCACAGTTCAATTACCGGTCAGGACACATGCCCGGGTTGTGAGCTTGATCACCAGTGTGGGGCAGGCAGGAGGCAGCCAGTTAATGGATCTCTCTCATCACTGATGTTTCCATCTCTCTCCCACTCGTGTCCCCTCTGAAATCAATTTAAAAAAGAAAAAAAATGGTGTTGAAAAAAAATACACTAGAGTGAAAAGATCTTAATTCCACCTTTTGTAAACAAGTCACTTCTCAGATCCTCAATTTCCTCACTGTGAAATCAGGTGGAATGGAGGCAACATCTACTTCATAGGATGATGGGAAGATGTAAATGAGATAACGCATGTGGAAGATAATTGTAAATGCAAAGTGGTACATGTTAAGTGCAGTAGTATTTATTTTGGTAATATCACTTTGTTGGCATTTTATTTTTTAAACTAGAGGCCCAGTGCACGAAATTCGGTGGGGTTACCTCAGCCCAGCCTGCCCCTCTCACAGTCCGGGAGCCCTCAGTGGATGTCCTACTGACGGCCACAGTCTGGTAGCAGAGGCTCGGAGCAAGTGTCCCTGCTCATGGATCACTGGATCACTTCAGAGACTGAGGGCAGGCCCTGCTGGGTGCTGCCTGTGGGGAACTTTCCTGCTCTGGGATCGCCATGGCAATCCCAGGAGCAGCCCCACCTGGGACCGCCACCCTACCTGGCCACCTTTCACAGTGACCTGAGCACCTTCCACCTGTTGGCCTACAGCAGCTACAAATATGTCAGGATGATCCTCAGTGTGCTCATGGGGCTGCTCTTTGGCAGTGATGGCTACTACGTGGCGCTGGCCTGGACACAGGCCCACCTGGGGGCCGCCCGCCCTCTACACTTGCCTGCTCTGGGATCACCATGGCATCCCAGCAGCAGGCCCACCTGGGGGCCGGCCTCTGCACTTGCCTGCTCTGGGATCGCCATGGCATCCCAGGAGCAGGCCCACCGGGGCGCCTGCCACCCTCCCCTCCACACTTGCCTGCTCTGGGATCGCCATGGGGTCCCAGCTGGCAGCGGGGCTTAGGCGGCACACGGGGGTCCTGGCTGGGGGCAGGGCTTAGGCAGCATGGGGCTTCGGTGGCACATGGGAGTCCCAGTTGGGGTGGGGCTTAGGTGACACAATTGCGCCCCCTAAGCCCAGCGCCCAGGGCCGCACCTGGCCCAGAGGGCGTGTGGCACTGGCCAGCCCTGCCTGCAGTATGCAAATTAATTTGCATATGGCACTGATTAGCCAATGGGAAGTGTAGCAAAGGTACGGTCAATTACCCTTTTTGTCTTTTATTAGATAGGATAAGTATTCTGACTTGTTAAAAGTTTTAGTTTTTGATTGTGGAGGATTCCAGTCAAGATGGCGAGATGCTCACCTCCTTCCAGGATCACATCAAAATGACAACTAAATTATCGAGAAATCTACCTGGAGAACCACCTGAAGACTAGCTGAACAGAACTCCTATAACTAAGGATATAATAAGTTTTGGTTTTACTTATTGTTTGTATAAGAGGTTTCCCTTATTGCTAGTACAGATATGCAGTGACACTGTAAGGAATGTAACTGGTTAACTGTAGTGATTGATATACAACAGTGGGTCTTCACATGGCTGTGAGAGATCTGCAAAGACTTTCAAGTAGTATAGAGTTGGAAATAATTTTGAAGGAGTCAATTTCCAGATCCTCCACCTTCTTACATCTACACTCCTAAAACTGTTTGGGTGGGTACCTGTGTTCCAGATTCTGTTTCACACATCCCCTTTCACAAAGAGCCCTTTGCCTGCATTAGCCTGACAAAGGAAAGGCATACCTCTCACCCACATTACTCTCCTGCATTGTTATGAGGTAGGGCTCAGAAGATTCTCTGAAGCATCCATCTCAACAGGAGACTCAGTCCATTAAAATTTTACCCCTCATGATAGATAATTTAAAATAAAAACTTATAATTTATGTTGTCTACATGTATAAGTATTTACATAATAATAATTCAATTAAAATAATTTTAAAAAAATACTCAAAGCCCTGGCTGGTTTTCTCAGTGATTAGAGCATCAGCCCAAGGACGGAAGGGTTGTGGGTTTGATTCCTGGTCAGGGGTAGGTACCTGGGTTGCAGGTTCCCCAGCCTCACGGGGGCAATCAATATGTCTCTCTCATGTCAATGTCTGTTTCTCTCTCTCTCCCCTCCCCCCCTTCCACCTACTCCCTCCCTTTCACTTTCTCTAGAAATTAATGGAAATAAATGTCCTCATGTGAGGATTGAAAACAAACAAACACATACTCAGAGACTTACATGTATAGAAAATTTTGTTGTCAACTGGACATGATATAAAAAAGTAAAAGGAGAGCAAAGACCAGTCACCAAAGGGAAAGGAAGTTACACCATGTTCCTGTTGTGGATTTAAAGAATGAATGGATCATACCTAACAGAAAAGATTAAATTTTAGAAAGTATTCATATTTCAGAAGAATCTTTCATAGAATTTATTGGTTGGCTGTCAACAATATATGTGATAATAAAGAAAACACAAGAATTTAACTTTGTTATTGTCATTTCATTTGGAGTTGACAAATATTATTACATAAATCACAAATGAGATCTTAAAAGAAGTTAGAATAATATTTTCAAGATATTTCTGTGTTTCTTAGAGTGTTCCCCATAAAACACTTAGTGCTACAAATATTAATTGTGCACAGAGTTTTGGGAGAAGAAATATAGTATGAATAAATGTTGGTTTCAATAAAGTTTAATAGATTTCATAATAATAGCAATCACTATGTTCTAGGAATACTTTTAAATACTTTAAGGATATTAACTTATTTTTCACAACATCCCTTTGAGGTAAGTATTGTTATTGTTCCCAATTTAAAGATGGTAAAACAGGTAAAAATATGTTAAGTAATCTTCCCACGGTCACATGCTATAACCTAGTGAGGCCTGGGATTTAAAACCAGGCAGTAGAGCTTGTATGTATGTTCTTTACTGTTAAACTATGCTGTCTCTCACCAAATTATTCAGTGTCTTTAAAATATGAATGGGCACTGGTAATTTTAAGGAAGGTAATAGTACATTAAAACATTTACTTGATTAAGAAATTCTTTTCTCTCAAACTATTTTTATAGAATCACTGCTTTTCAGGACAATAATCTAGAGAACACTATTACAGAATAATCAAAGTCTGATTTATCCTCTTTCAAAAGCATTTCTAAAACTAGAAAGCACATGAAAGATAACAAGTTCAATACCTGCTTTTCAGAGATGAGGAACTTGCAGCCAAGAGAGGCTGATCCTTACCTAACTACCCTGCATGGCGTGGCAAACTGGGACCAGAAAGGAAATTTGCTCTATATACTGCCATCTCATTCTCTTCACATCTGCCTTGGGCTTTGAATATTTATTTATATATTTTACTAGAGAAGCGGTTCTCAACCTGTGGGTCGCAACCCCTTTGGCAGTCAAACGACACTTTCACAGGGGTCGCGTAAGACCATCCTGCATATCAGATATTTACATTATGATTCATAACAGAAGCAACATTACAGTTATGAAGTAGCAACGAAAATAATTCTATAGTTGGGTCACAACATGAGGAACTGTATTTAAAGGGTCGGAAGGTTGAGAACCACTGCTCTAGAGGCTCATAAAAGCACTCAAATCCAGACAAGGAGTTTCCCCAAATTTCTGCTTCTTTTTGTCATGCTGGGAGTGAGAAGGAGAAGCTGTGGAACGCCCAGGACCAGGCAGGCAATATTCGGCCACCACACAGCGGCCCCAGCATGCCGGCTGTGACTAGAATCAGTTCTGCGCAATTGGGCGTCTGTTCTAACCCGTTCCAGGTCCCTGCTGTGCCAGGTGTAAGCATTTTGTGTTGCACCGCTGAATGGAGGCACACATCCTGAAATCCTTCCCATCCAAAGGAAATCTCCCAAGGCTTTCTCTTTGGCCTATAGGTGACTTGGGCTTAAGAAAAATCAGTCCCCCCTCACAGAAGCAGGGTAAGGGGCAGGAACAGGGCAAAATCTGCGCAGGGCTCCTCAGTCCCTCCCTCCTGCTAAGCTCCCAGCCTCTCCTTTTTTTCTTTTTTTCGGATTTATTTATTTTCTATAATTGAAACTTAGTAACCTTGAGTGGAGCCGAGGTCTGGCTGGAAGCCTGGGTTGCCATGAGCAACCCAGGCTCCCAGCCCCTCCTTGAGCGGAGGCCATTGCCAAATGGAAGCAGGTATCTGGGATTTATTTATCTTCTATAATTAAAACTTTGTAGCCTTGAGTGTAGCCCAGGGCCAGCCAAGGCAGGCGGAAAGCTTGGTTTCCTCCATCGCCGGGAGCAACCCAAGCCTCCTGCTCGCTCCAGCTCCGTGGCTGCCGCCATCTTAGTTAGGTTAATTTGCATACTCGCTCCTGATTGGCTGCTGGGTGTGCTTGTGGGCATGGCTTGAGCGCAGCAGAGGGACAGTTAATTTGCATGTTTCTCTTTTATTATATAAACGAGAGGCCTGGTGCACAAAAATTTGTGCACTGGCGGTGGGGGTATCCCTCAGTCCCACTTGTGCCCTCTCACAGTCTGGGACCCCTCAGGAGATAACGACCTGCTGGCTTAGGCCCACCTCCGGGTGGAAGAGGGCAGACCCAATCCCTAGGTGCCTGCCCCGCAGCCCCTGGTTGGGCTCAGAGCAGGGCCAACTGGGGAGTTGGGGCACCGCCCCCTGTCACACACAGAGCAGGGCCCATGGGGGGGAGGGGGTTGGGGTGCCACACCCTGTTACACACAGAGCAGGGTCGATCAGGGGGTTAGGGAGCTCCCCCCTATCAGGCACAGAGCAGGGCTGATCAGGGGGTTGTGGCCCTGCCCCCTGTCACACACAGAGCCGCAGGGCAATTAGGGGGTTTGGGCACTGCCCCCAGTCACACTGCTCCAGGGGCCAGGAGGCTTCGAGGCTCCGCTGATCCAAGTCCTGGGAGCCCTCGAGGCTCCACTTGACACTGGGGCAGTGAGGCCTCGCTGCTCAACTGATCCCGGGTTTGGGAGGCCTCGTGGCTCCACTGATCCCAGGCTGGGAGGCCTTGCTGCTCCGCTGATCCTGGTGCTGGGAGGCATATTACCCTTTTACTATATAGGATAGAGGCCTGGTGCAAGGGCGGGGGCCGGCTGGTTTGCCCTGAAGGGTATCTTGGATCAGGGTGGGGGTCCCGCTTAGGTGCCTGGACAGCCTGGATGAGGGGCTAAGGGCTGTTTTCAGGCTGGCAGGTGACTGAAGCTCCCAACCTCTCTTTTTTTCCTTTTTTCTTTTTTATTCCAGGATTTATTTATCTTTTATGGCTGTCACTGGAGCTGAGAGCCATCTTTAGCTCTAAGGCTCGGCTCCAGCTCTGAGACCTCGGCTGCTGAAAGCAGGTTTCTGGGCTTTGTTTACTTTCTGTATTTGAAACTTTGTTGCGACTCCAGCTCTGAGATCCTGGCTGACTGAAAGCAGGTTTATGGGGTTTTGTTTAGCTTCTATATTTGTAACAATGTTTCTTAGAGAGCAGCTGAGAGGCCCTGCAGCGGCAGGCGGAGAACCTGGCTTCCTCCGTCACTGGAGCAAGCAAGCCTCCCTGTTCGCGTCAGCTGCCTGGCTGTCAGCTGCCATCTTGGTTGGCAGTTAATTTGCATATATCGCTGATTAGCCAATGGGAAGGGTAGCGAAGTTACGGCTAATTACCATGTTTCTCTTTTATTAGATAGGATAGGGGCCCGGTGCACGAAATTCGTGCACTGAGGGGGGGGTGGTCCCTCAGCCCAGCCTGCCCCCTCTCACATACTGGGAGTCCTCAGGGGATGTCCTCCTGATGGCTTAGGCCCGCTCACTGCTTCCCTTGGGGAGCGGGCCTAATCCGCAGACTGGCTACCCTTTGTGGGAGGCGACTGGGCTGATCAAGGGAAGGCACCAGCTCCATCACCCCGCTGCTACAGCCACTGCCAGTCACCACAGCCACCAAGGTGTTTTCATCAACAGAGACTCCAGTCTCTTCACCATGAAAAAATGACAACTTTCTTTAGGCATTTTCAAGATGTGTCTTTCATAGGATATGACATTTCTTTATTATTTTTTTATATCCTCACCTGAGGATACGTTTCCATTGATTTTTAGAGAATGTGGAAGAGAAAGGGAAAGACAGAC
>NW_006299245.1:3512880-3515173 GCF_000327345.1 Myotis davidii | reverse complement strand
GAGGTAGAAAAACCCTATATCACCGTTTTGGATTCTTATTACCCAAGTTGCTAAGAATATTACCAGTGGTGTACAGGGAGCTTAGCCAATGAGTTTTCAGAAAAGGTGTTTCCTCTGTAGTTCACACCTATCCCTGGCTCAGCCCCTGCCCAGGCCTAAGGCCTTAGGCCGGGCGTTAGGCCTGGGCAGGGGACCCCCACCCCGCTCTGATGGCGGGATCCGCCACTGCCCAGACCTCAGGCCTCTGGCCCAGCATTAGGCCTGGGCAAGGGACCCCCTGCCCCGTGAGATCACTGACTCTGCCCCTGCCCAGGCCTCAGGCCGCTGGCTGGGGCATTAGGCCCGGGCAGGGGACCTCCAGCCCACTCCGATTGCAGGCTCTGCCCCTGCCCAGGCCAGAGAGGTGTTAGGCCTGGGCAGGGGGCCCCCAGGCTGATCGGTGATCGGAGGGTGATGAGGGTCAACTCCTCTGGCTGAGGCATCAGGCCTGGGCAGGGGGCGGAGCCAGCAATCGGAGGGGGCTAGCCCGCTCCGATCGCAGGCTCTGCCCCTGCCCAGGCCTCAGGCTTCTGGCGGGGCATTAGGCCTGGGCAGGGGACACCCAGCCCACTCCAAGGGTCTGCTCCGCCCCTGCCTATGCCTCAGGCCTCTGGCCAGGGTGTTAGGCCTGGGCAGGGGACTCCCAGCCCTCTGTGTTCCCTGGCTCCGCCCCTGCCCAGGACTCAGACTTCTGGCCTGTGTGATCGCCTGCCACCCTCTCTGGTCCCTGATCTGCGGCCCAGATCCCACAGATGGTTTCTGGCGCTGCCTGCCCCGCCTCCCCGGTCCCTGATCTGTGGCCCAGATCCCACGGGCAGCGTCTGGCACTGCCTGCCCCACCTGCAGTATACAAATTTGCCATCTTTTTGGGGTTAATTTGCATACCCTTCTGATTGGCTCGTGGGTGTAGTGAAGGTACAGTCAATTAACATCTTTGTTTTTTATTCGTGTAGATCTGGATACTCTGGAACCAGATTATTGGTTCTATCACTTGTAGTGAATAAAACATCATTTCAGATGGGGTATAATCAATGAAACAAATAAGTAAAATATATAATGCATTAGTAAAAAGATTTGATGAGAAGCTGATGATGAAGGAGGGCAGATATGAAGTGATAGAGGAGTGATGGGAATGATAATTAGACATGATCATTCTGAATAAAAAAACTGAAGGAAGAGAGTGAGCTAGCCATGTGGATATCTGGCAAGGCACGTTCCAGGTAGAGGATATGTCATATGCAAAGACCCAAGGTAGAAGTGTTTCTGGCATTTTTAAGGAATAGTGACAAAATAAATATAGACATAAATACAGTAAAAACAATAGAAATGAAATTGGGGAGATGAGAAACCATACCATGTAAGATTTTGTATACTACAGTGAAAATATTAGCTTCACTTCCAAGTGAATAAGAAACCATGAGAATATTATGAGCAAAATCTAACTTTTAACAGGTTCATCATGGCTATTGTGGAGAGAATGGACTATAGGGAACAAACTAGAAGTAAGACCAATTAGGAAGTTACTGACTTTGGGTGATGGGCACACAGTGCAATATACATATCTTGAAGCATAGAAATCCACACCTGAAACCTATATGATCCTATAAACCAATGTCACCCCAATAAATTTAATAAAAATAAAATAATAATCTAGATGAGAAACGATGGTGGCTTGAACCAGGTTGGTGGCCTTGAGGATGGTGAAAAGTGGTAGAATTTTAGATACATTCTGAGGGAGAGACTACAAAATTGCTGAAGGACTAGATCTAGCAGTGTGAGAAAGAGAGTAGTCAAAGACTCCTCCAGGATTTTTGGCCTGAGCAACTGGAAGAATAAGATTGTAATTTACTAGACTAGAGACTTAGGATTTATCAGCATATATGGTATTTAAAGCCATGAGACATGATGAGATCACCTAGGTAGTAGATATATATAGAAAAAAAAGCGCTCCAACAATTAGAAGTTTGAAAGAAGAAGAATCAGCAAAATAAACTGAAAAAAGAGAGAAAAAAAAGATGAGTATTTTGTGAGGGATTTGCCCTGGTATGAGAGAAGAGGGCTGCAATAGAGAGTAGTAAATTGTGTGAAATCCTGAAAACAGGCCAAATAAGATAAGGATTGGGAACAGACAATGGGATTCAGCAACACAGAAGTAAAATCTGATTTGAATACAAGAGAAAATGGGAGATTGGGCGCGTCATAACCAATGGACACAAGACACTGGGGGGAGGGGGTTGGGCATGTGCCAGGGGGT
>NW_006299245.1:3511387-3512584 GCF_000327345.1 Myotis davidii | reverse complement strand
ATGTGGGGACTGGGTGAAAGACGTGAAGAAATTAAGAAGCACAGATTGGTAGCTACAAAATAGGGGATGTAACTAAAGGAAAGGGAATACAGTCAATAATACTGAGATGACTATTTAAGGTGCCAATTGGGATACTGGAAATATAGAGAGGAATACTGTGTGAAGTATATGACTTTCTAACCATTAAGCTGTACATCTGAAATCAATACAAAATAAAAAAAATAATAAATAAATAAATAAATAAATAAAAGAGAAAATGGGGGGAGGGGGGGACTGGCAGCACTTTGAAGGAATTTTCTGGTAAAAGGGAACTGTTAGGTCGGAAAGAGCCCAGAATCGGATACATGCAGACAGGTGAGGAGATAATGGACTCCCCCTAGCATGTCTAACAGATCAGCATGCCAGACACAGATACTGGCTTCTCCCTGAATCAACACTGACCCCCACACAGATACTGACTCCTTCCTGAACACCTGATGACCCCCTGCAGCTGAAACTTCCTCAACTGAATACCTCAGCTCATGTCCCCGCCCCTCACCCAACCACAGTATAAAAAAAGCGCCCCCCCTCCCTGTTGGCATGCATCCACGTGCCCTGTCTTTGAGGGTACGTGGGTCTCCCTGGGACACAGAAATAAACCTTTTCCTTTCCTTTCTTTTCTGATTCACTGGACTCTCTATTTCTTGCACCACCTCCTGAGCCACCTAACCTAACAGGAACAACAGATATAGAATAGTGGTCGGATGGGATAATGGCATCCAAAGAGCATTTTCAGAATGTGTGCTCTTAACCAGTAGGATATATCATTTCATTTAATAAGACTGAATACCAGGAGAGCTCACTAGGTGGTAAAAGAATAGATACAAATAACTAATTGTACTATTAAATTCAATAAGAGCCATGAATCATAGATTAAATACTATGAAAGAAGAGGGCGAGAAAGAGAAAAGAAATATATCAGAGATGTTTCCTAAACTGGGTTATAAAGAATGCCTAGTGCAGCGGTTCTCAACCTGTGGGTCACAACCCCATTGGGGGTCAAAGGACCCTTTCACAGGGGTCGCCTAAGACCATCGGAAAACACATATATAATTATATAATGTTTTTGTGATTAATCACTATACTTTAATTATGTTCAATTTGTAACAATGAAAATACATCCTGCATATCAGATATTTACATTATGATTCATAACAG
>NW_006299245.1:3471633-3511368 GCF_000327345.1 Myotis davidii | reverse complement strand
AGTGGCAGAAATGGGGAGAAGGATATTCCCGGTAGACAAAGGTGCTCCAAGGAAGCATACAAGGTGCAAAATTAACTGCATGGGCAATGAGGCATAATCTAGGCCAGTGTGCATGAATGGGTGCTTGAGGTGCAGAGGAGGAAGAATGCGGTGATGAATTAGGTTGGAAAGGACATTATTAGTGACAGATTAGAAATGACCTTGATGGGATAATAAGGATAGTTTAGTTTTTAAGTATAAAAAAAAAGGAGTTCTCAAACATCTGAAGGTAGAAAAGCGACATGACTAATTCTGAAAGACAAATGATGGGACTGGGAGAACAGATTAAAAGGGGCCCTCTGTCAGATTAAAGCATGGCCAGCATGCTAAAAAGGAATTACTATTCTTTCTTTTAATAAAAGTGAATGCACTAGATCTGATTAAAATTCTACTCCAGTGAATCCTACACCACCCACATTCTTTTCTAAAAATACAACTGTAAGAACATGGTTCACTTGTGCAACTTTCCAAAGGGGCGACATTAGTGCAGAGCATTTTAGGAAGAGGTGAAGCTGATGTGTACTAAATAACTGGAAACAAGCACGTGTAGGGCAAATGTACTAAAATTCATTTGCTCCAGCATCACAAAATCTTGATGGAACTATTTATTTTGTGTTTTTTATATGCTGATAGATATTAAAAGACTTAAAATATCAAAATTTTGCTGAAAATGGCAATCATTTAAGGGAGCTCCAAAAATCTTTATAGACTACAGTATTCTTCAATTTAAAGAATACAGACTTGCTAATTCCAATGTGAACACATATTATGGATTAAATTATTAGCTTTAATTTTGTGAGCCAGTTTTCATTATCTGATTTTTCACTTTCTTATTTGAATATAGCAAAATAAAAATTAAACTAAGTTATTCATAAGTATAGGCATCAAAATTATATATTTCTTATATAACTATTTACAGTATTCATTATGAAAGAGAATAATAAAGTGAGTAAAGTATACATATTTTCCCTGTCCTCTTTCCAAGAGTTTTAAGTGACTTTTACCCCATGAAATTCCTTCTTTGGCATTTTATTCCACTTAGAAAGTTTCCAGATAAGAGCTATTTATATAAAAAAGAATTCTCTATAAATGACTGATTTTTAACATAAATATTAGATGCTAAATGACAATTACAATTAATAGAATAAAAATGCCTTTATATTTAAGTCCACAAAAAAAGTTTACTTCTAATCTTAGGCTACATAAACAATTACACTTAAAGAAACTTTTAGAAAAATAATTCAGGTATTCTAAAACAGTTTATCACCAGAAAACAATTTATTTTGGTTAATAAAGAAAACAAAACAAAATGAAAAATAAGTTAAATAAGTAATCATATTTTCTTAGCACTCTTGCTGGCTAGAGATTCCAATCAAGTTAACCTTGATTTACAATGCTAATACAAGGAGCCATGTAACTCAACTCATATTTTAACACCCCTCCCCCTCAAATTTAAATGAAAAAAACATGGTATACCGAAAACACTTACAGACTAGGAATTCAGTTTTAACTCTAGTTCTTTCAGGCTGTATGAGACTTTGGGCAACCTTTGACCTCTTTTACCTTAATTTTTCTTAATACTCTCATGAGGTGACTATAATAACTACTCAGAGTATAATATATAGCTCAATAATGTATATTGTAGCCGATGAGAGATTGTTACTAAACACAAATAAGTATTTATAAGATATATATAAAATATAAAGACTGTCTATAAAATGAACCCTATAGTCAACATCAAACTTGAGAAATAGAATATTAACAGTATATTAAAACCCCTTATCTTCCCCATCCTATTTCTCTGTTTACTCATTTCCCCATAGGAAATTAAGCACTGAAACTTGCTTGTGTTTACCATTATCATGTGTTTTTTTCTTGACTTTTTTTGCCATATATTTATACTCCTAGATATACAATTGTGCTTGTTACTGAGTTATATAAATGGAACCATCCTGCAGGAATTTTTCTGTGACTTACATTCACAACATTGATCCACGATGATATATGTAGTTGTAATTCATACATTTTTACTGTGGCATAGAATTCCTTATAATTTATCCATTCTCCTATTAATGAACTCTTTGTTCCTAGATTTCTGTTCTTATAAACATTGCTGCTATTGACTATTCTTGTATACATTTCTAAGAGCACATGTTTAAGAGTTTCTCTAGGATATATACGTACGTGTGGAACTACTGAGATAGTTATATATACACTAGAGGCCCCGTGCACGAAATTCATGCATGGGTAGGGTCCCTGGACCTGGCCAGTGATCAGGGTCAATCAGGGCCTTCCTTCTCCTGGCTGCCAGCTGCTTGCTGGGGCCTTCCTTCATTCCACGCTGCCCTCTGGTAGTCAGCGCACATCATAACGAGCTGTTGAACTTCCGGTTGGTCGAACTCCCGAGGGAACAATTTGCATATTAGCCTTTTATTATATAGGATTGTCAACTTTACTAGATAATGTTAAATTGTTTTCCAAGGATTGATTTTTTTCTCCAACCAGCAATGTGGACAGTTCTAGTTGTTGTACATGCTTGCTGACATTTGATATTATAAAACTTTAAATTTTTGCTAATGTAATGGTTATAAAAATAATATCCCATTGCTGTATCATTTGATGTTCCTCTGATTACTAATCAAGATTGAGCATCTTATCTTATATTCATTGGCCATTTGAGAGTCCTCTATGTGAAGTAACTAATCAAGTCTTTAGACTATCTTTCTTTTACAAAGGTTATTTTTTTCTCTCACAGATTTTCAGGAATTCTTTACCTATTTTGGATATTAATCTTTTGTCAGCTATAGAACTTATAATTAGTTTCTGCCTCTGGTTCCTTTTCTTTTCACTCTTTTTATGGTATCTTCTAAAAACAGAAATTCTTATTTTTAATGTGGTTGAATTTTTAATCTTTTAAGATTTGCTGGTGTATATTTAAAGAAATCATTCCCCTATTTCAAGGTTATAAAGATATTCTTCAATATTCTAAAAGTACTATAGTATTGCCTTTCATAGTTAAGTTTTTAATCTACTATGAATTGATTTTTCAAATATATTTTTATTGACTTCAGAGAGGAAGGGAGAGGGAGAGATAGAAATATCAATAATGAGAGAGAATCATTGATCAACTGCCTCCTGCATACCCCCTACTGAAGACTGAGCCTGAAACCTGGGCATGTTCCTTGACTGGGAATCAAACTGTGACCTCCTGGCTCACAGGTCAATGTTCAACCACTGAGCACACCGGCTGGGCTGAATTTGTTTCTGTGTTTGTTATAAAGTAGTAATAAAATTTACTTATTTTGTATGTGGTGGGGAGAATAGTACTCTACCCAAAGATATCCATATTCTAATCCCTCAGAACCTATGCATATATTATGTTACATGAAGAGGAGGAATTAAGGTTGCAGATGAAGTTTATTCAAGTCTGCTGACCTTAAGATAAACAGAGCACCCTGGATTATCCAGATGACCGCAACATAATCTCAAGAATACTTTAAAGTGGAAAAGGGAGGAAGAAGAGGAGGTTAGAGTCAGATTTGAAGAGGCTACATTGCTACCTTTGATGATGAAGGAGCCAGGAGCCAAAATACCAGGTGGGGCAAAAGTAGGTTTACAGTTGTTCCTAGGGAAAATGCTACAATACTTAATAAATAATAGTATGAGAATAAAGTCTGGTGTTTCATGTATTCACAACTGTAAATCTAATTGCCCACCCTTGTATGTAGGCTGCTTTTAGAAGCTGTCAAAGGCAAGTAAATGGGTTATCCGTTAGAGCAGTGGTTCTCAACCTGTGGGGTGCAACCCCTTTGGTGGTCAAATGACCCTTTCACAGGGGTCGCCTAAGACCATCCTGCATATCAGATATTTACATTACGATTCATAACAGTAGCAACATTACAGTTATGAAGCAGCAACGAAAATAATTTTATGGTTGGGTCACAACATGAGGAACTGTATTTAAAGGGCCAGAAGGTTGAGAACCACTGCGTTAGAGCCTCCAGAAAAAATACAGTCCTGCTGACACCTGATTTTAGCCCAGTGAAACTGATTTTGGAACGCTAATCTCCAGAATGCTAGAAAAATCGATGTGAGAGAGAAGCATCAATCAGTTGACTATGCACACTTGACTAGGGATCAAACCAGCAATCTACACTAATAAAAGAGGAACATGCAAATTAACCATCACTCTGCCACTCTGCTACAACCACCAGCCAATCGGGAGTATGCAAATTAACCCAACTAAGATGGCGGCAGCCGAGCAGGAGGCTTGAGTTGCCCCCGGTGATGAAGGAAGCCAAGCTTCCTGCCTGCCCTGGGCTCTGCTCAAGGCTACAAAGTTTCAATTATAGAAGATAAATAAATCCCAGATACCTGCTTCCAGCCCGCCATGGCCTCCACTCAAGGAGGTGCTGAAAAAAAAAGAAAAAGAAAAAAAGGAGAGGCTGAAGCTTGGGTTGCCAGGTGACGTGGCCAGCCTGAAAACAGCCATCAGCCCCTCACCCAGGCTAGCCAGGCACCCCAGCGGGACCCCCTTACCCTGAAGGGGCTGTGGGCAGCCAGAAAATGGCCCTCAGCCCCTCACCAAGACTGGACAGGCACCCCAGTAGGGACCCCCACGCTGAAGGGTGTGCTGCCAGCCTAAAACAGCCATCAGTCCCTCACCCAGGCTGGCCACACCCCCATGGGGTGAGGGTCCACACTGGGGGGCTTGACCAGCTTGCAAACAGCCATCAGCCCCTCACCCAGGCTGGACAGGCACCCCAGTGGGGACCGCCACCCTGAAGGGGGTGTGGCCAGCCTGAAAATGGCCCTCAGCCCTTCACCCAGGCTGACCAGGCACTCCAGTGGGGACCCCCACCCTGAAGGGGGTGTGGCCAGCCTGAAAACAGCTCTCAGCCCCTCACCCAGGCTGGTCACACCTCAAGGGAACCCCTATCCTGATCCGGGACACCTTTTAGGGCAAACCAGTCAGCCCCACTCATGCACCAGGCCTCTATCCTATCTAATAATAGAGAAACATGGTAATTAGCTGTAACTTTGCTACCCTTCCCATTGGCTAATGAGCAAGATATGCAAATTAACTGCCAGCCAAGATGGCGGCCAGCAGCCAGGCAGCTGAAACGAACATGAGGCTTGCTTGCTCCAGTGACGGAGGAAGCCAACGTTCCCCGCCTGCTGCAGCCCAGCTCTGAGCTCTGGATGCAACAAAGTTGCAATTATAGAATCTAAACAAACCCCAGAAACCTGCTTTCAGCTGCCAGCAGCCTCAGAGCTTAGAGCGGGACCCCCACCCTGATCCGGGACACCCTTCAGGGCAAACCAGCCGGCCCCCACCCGTGCACCAGGCCTCTATCCTATATAGTAAAAGGGTAATATGCAAACTGACCCTAACAGCAGAAGGACTGGGAATGACTGGTCTCTATGACACACACTGACCACCAGGGGGCAGACGCTCAGTGAAGGAGCTGCCCTCTGGTGGTCAGGGCACCGTATTAAAGGCTCTAGTGTAAAAGATGGACATGTATGGATAGATGGTAAGTTTCAGCAGAGGAATAGAAACTGTATGTCAACTGGAAATCCTATATAATAAGAAGCTAATATGCTAATTGTCCCCTCGGGAGTTTGACTGCTCAATATGACGTGCACTGACCATCAGAGGGCGGCACAGACAAGAGGTGGGGAGGTGGGGAACCTGATCGCTGGCCAGGCCTAGGGACCCAGACTGTGGGAGGGTACAGGCCGGGCCTCTAGTCTATACTAATAAAAGGGTAATATGCTAATTAGACTGGGAGACCTTCCAGGAGACCTTCCAGACGTCTTCTGGACAAAGCCATGGTGGCAGGGCCGAGGAAGAGGTGGTTAGAGGTCAAGAGGGGAGGGCAGTTGTGGTGATCAGGCCAGATGGGACGGCAATTGTGGGTGATCAGGCTGATTGGGGGCAGGGCCAGTTGGGGGTGAGCAGGCCATCATTGGGGGTCAGCTGGAGGTGATCAGGACAGCAGGAGGAGGGGGGAATTTTAGAGTGAGCAGGCCAGCAGGGGTTTGGTTTTATTTTATCATTTCCTTTGCTTATTTCTTATAGTTCTCCTCTTTCTGCTAACATTGTCCAACTGATCTTGCATGTTGTCCACATTTCCATTACTGCTTTTAACACATTAATAATAGTTATTTTAAAAACACTTTCAAAAGTTCTAACATCTGTGTCATATTTGCGTATGCTTCTGATGATTGCTTATTCTCTCAGGAGTCCCTCAGCCCGGCCTGCACCCTCTCCAATCCGGGACCTCTTGGGGGATGTCCGACTGCAGGTTTAGGCCCAATCCCTGTACACTAGCAGTAGGACATCCTTCGAGGGGTCCCAGATTGGAGAGGGTGCAGGCCGGGCTGAGGGACACCCTCCTCCCACCCCGCACGAATTTTGTGCACCAGGCCACTAGTGTAGGTATGTGTCTTGACTAGGAATTGAACCTGCAACGTTTTGGTGCATGGTAGGGGTGAGTAGGCCAGCAGGGTGGGGGGCAGTTTGGGGTGATCAGGCTGGCAGGGGGGCAGTTGGGGGTGAGCAGGCCAGCAGGCAGACTCGTTAGGGGCAATCAGGCAGGCAGGCAGTCAGGTGAGTGGTTGGGAGCCAGCAGTCCCAGATTATGAGAGGGATGTCCGACTGCAGGTTTAGGCCCAATCCCTGTACACTAGCAGTAGGACATCCTTCGAGGGGTCCCAGATTGGAGAGGGTGCAGGCCGGGCTGAGGGACACCCTCCTCCCACCCCGCACGAATTTTGTGCACCAGGCCACTAGTGTAGGTATGTGTCTTGACTAGGAATTGAACCTGCAACGTTTTGGTGCATGGGACAGTGCTCCAACCAACTGAGCCATCCAGCCAGGACACAGATTTTAATCCATTTTGAATTTCTTCTTGTATACATCAAACTAAAAAGTTTTTGCACAGCAAAGGAAACCATCAACAAAACAAAACACAGCCTACCAATTGGGAGAAAATATTTGCCAATGATAGCTCTGATAAGAGTTTAATATCCAAAATTTATAAATAACTCACGGAACTTAACACTAAAAAAATAAGCAATCCAATTTAAAAATAGACATTTCTTCAATGATAATATTCAAATGGCCAATAGACATATGAAAATATGTTCAGTATCACTAGTCACCAGAGAAATGTAAACTAAAATCACAATGAGATATCACCTCATACCAATCATAATGGCTATAATCAATAAATCAACAAACAAGTATTGGCGAGAATGTGGAGTAAAAGGAACCCTTGTGCACTATTGGTGGGAATGCAGACTAGTGCAGCCACTAAACAGTATGTAGGGTCCTTAAAATTTAAAAATAGAACTACCTATCACTCAGCAATTCCTTCTGGTTATTTATCCCAATAAATCCAAAACACTAATTCGAAAAGATATATGTATCCCTCTGTTCATTACAGTGTTATTTATAATAGCCAAAATATGCAAGCAACGTAAGTGCCCATCAATAGACAAATGGATAATGAAGATGTGGTACATATATACAATGGAATATTACTTGGTCGTACAAACAATGAAATCTTACCATTTGCAACAACATGGATAGATCTAGAAGGTATTACACTAAGTGAAAAAAATCATACAGAGTAAGTCAAATGCCATATGATTTCACTTATATGTGGAATCTAAAGAACAAAACAAGCAAGCAAACAAATAAAAACAGAAACAGACTCATAGATACAGAGAACAAGCTGATATTTCCAGAAGGGAAAGGGACTTTGGGGGTTGGGTGAAAATGGTTAAGGAATTAAAAAGTACAAATTGATACTTACAAAATAGTCATGGGTATATAGTCAATAATACTGTAATAACTATGTATAGTTCCAGGTGGGTACTAGAGTTATTGGGGGGATCACTTTGTAAATTACATAAATAATTATCCACTACTAGAGTCCCGTTACATGAAATTCATGCAAGAGTAGGCCTTCCTTCCCTGGCTGCTGGCACTGGATTCCCTCTGGCACCCGGGACCCAGGTTTCCCTCGCAGCCCTAGCTTCATCCAGAAGGACGTCCAGAAGGACATCTGGTCTAATTAGCATATTGGGCTTTTATTATTATAGATATTGTACACTTGAAATAAATGTAAAATAATATTGAATGTGAACTGGGGTTGAAAAATAAAAAAACTAAAATAAAATACTTTAATCACAGTTTAATTCCAAGTGGGACTCTAGTCCATTTTAGGGCTATTTATGTCTAGTTCACCCTTACTCATACAGTGTGAACCTCCAGAGACCTAACTTAAATATGAGTGCTTTACCGGCCTACACGGTCTTCATCCTAGGTAGGCCATGAACTCTTAACTTTTCTCTCGCTGGACTGTTATTCTACTGAAAGCTGTAATGACCTTCTCTGCCCACTCTGTTGACTGGCAAACAGCTGCTTATTCAAGAATTCACAGATGCTTCTGGGAAAATGCAGCCCTAAAAGCTGAGCTCATTTCTCTTGGTTACCATCTTTTCCTAGATATTTGCCCTTAATTTAAACTTCCTTGATAAGTCTCTAATGTTCTCAAATCAATTCAAAACAAATTTAAATACACTAACACATGTACACACATACCATACACACAGGGGCATGCATGCATATATCCAGTGTTTTTAGTTTTTCTCACAAGGAGGTTTGGCCCTAATTATCTAGCCAACTGTTATTAGAAGTAGGTTTCTATAATTTTCTTTACTTTTTGCACATGACATCCTAGAATATGAAGTACTGCTGTGTGGACACTATATCCTATGTATCCAGAACCTAATTGGCTGCCTGTCACACAATAAGCAATTACTAGGCTAAAAAAAAATAACATGTGAAAGTCTCTACAAGTAATTAGAAGGTGTGATTTCATGGTGAGAAAAGAACAGAATCAGTTCCGCTGGCATGGCTCAGTGGTTGAGCTTCAACCTATGAACTAGGAGGTCACGGTTTGAGTCCTGGTCAAGGTACATGCCTGGGTTGCAGGCTCGATCCCCAGTAGGGGGGATGCAGGAGGCAGCCAATCAATGATTCTCATCATTGCTGTTTCTATCTCTCTTTCTCTCTCTCTCTCTCCCTTCCTCTCTGATATAAATAAGAATATATATATATAAAAGAATAGAATCAGATATCATTTTAAGATTTCTAAACGTGGATAATGGTCATACTGTTCTCAGAAATGAAAAAAGTCAAGACAGTGGAAAAGCTCAGCTGGTGTGGCACAGTGGTTGAACACTGACCTAGAAACCAGGAGATCAGGGATGGATTCCGGGTCAGGGCACATTCCCTGGTTGTGGGCTCGATCCCCAGTGTGGGGCATGCAGGAGGCAGTCAATTAATGATTCTCTCTCATCATTGATGTCTCTCTCTCTCCCGTCCTCTCTGAAATCAATAAAAACATTTAAAAAAAAAAAGACAGTGGAAAAGAGGAATAGAATTGGTTGAAAGTTGACTTTGGTTTTTGGACATGGCTGACTCTGATGTATTCATGAGGTACTTAAGAGAAGCTGTTCAAAGCTGTAGATTTGAAGTTCTCAAAAGAGGTGGAGCTGGATACAAGATTCAAGGTATTTGTTGTGAGGGTAATTACTGAGAGGAAATATAAAGAGATAAGAGATGGAAGCTTTGTACAAAACATTAGACAATACCTAGATACACTTAGGGGATGATAAAGGAGAAATACCCTTAAAGAAAATAGATAAATGTTTAGAGTAGGCAAAGAAACTTAGAGGAATGCAGCTTAATGGAAGATAATGAGAAAAAGAGTTTGAGAAAAGCAATTATCATGGCCAAATGTGGGTGAAATCAATGAAGCTCTGGGATGAAAGTTGTCCTAACAAATGCCACCCATCTTCTGAGTAGTAAAGGAAGGCAGGAATGTGGAAGGTTGAAGAGATTTAAATTTTTAAGTAAGAATAAAGGTTTAGAAAAGAATGTAGATGATTTTAACTGGTCATTAATAAACAAATTAGTGAACAGATTTGAGGTCTTAAAAGAAGGCAGATAAGCAGTATTTGAGTGGACATGATTTGCAAAACTTTGTGACATTTTTCAACAAGGTTTGCATCATGGGGTGGGGTCAAGAGACAGAGCTAGTTCTCAGGAAAACAAGAAATTCACTTAGGCATTTTAAAGATTGGTAAATCCTATAAAATAAAGCCCTAAATCAACCAAACGACAGAATGATGGGTCACTATGATGCACACTGACCACCAGGGGGCACGCACTCAATGCAGAAGATGCCCCCTGGTGGTCAGTGTGCTCCCACAGCGGGAGCGCCACTCAGCCAGAAGCTGGGTTCATAGCTGGTGAGAGTGCAGCTGCGGTGACGGGAGCCTTTCCCACCTCTGCTGCAGGCAGACGGTAAGGAGTGAGGGGTCCTGGACTGCAAGAGTCCTGGACTGTGAGAAGGATGTCTGAGTGCCTTAAGGCGGCAGGTGGACATCCCTTGAGGGGTCCTGGACTGCGAGAGGGCACAGGTCGGGCTGAGGGACAGCCCCCACTAGTGCATGAATCTCGTGCACTAGGCCTCTAGTAGATGGAAAAGAGAATGGAGATTAGGATACAGATTTGGGAGTTATCTACATAGAAAAGACAGTTGAAACCAACAGTATATGCAGATATTTGTGTCATAAATTCTTTCAGTAAAAAATGATTTCTTCTTACAGAGAAATAGCAGCTAATCTAAAGTAGCTTCTATCTTCATTAATATGTGTAGATTAGTTTTTGAGAAACTGAAAGTTTCCTTATTGTAATTTGAAGAATAATCCTATTAAAATCAGTTGGCTATAAAAATCCTAAAATTATAATTAAAAATAAGACATTCATAAAACTTGGTAGGATTACAAATGTATTCTAAAGTACAGCAGTTATTGCATCAATATTATGGAAAAATTCTCCGACCCCTTGCTTTTGCATAAGCAAGGCATTATTTGGGGAAATCAGAAACAGTAACAAAAGCATATGTAGGCCTACTGTTCTACCAGTAGAGACACGAATGGCCAAAATGTTTATAATCAACATCTGTTCTAATTGGTTAAGTGGTTAATGCAGTATTATTTGTGTAACATTTTATTTTTTTAAAATATACTTTATTGATTTTTTACAGAGAGGAAGGGAGAGGGATAGAGTTAGAAAATCAATGAGAGAGAAACATCAATCAGCTGCCTCCTGCACAACCCCTACTGGGGATGTGCCTGCAACCAAGGTACATGCCCTTGACCAGAATCAAGCCTGGGATCCTTCAGTCCACAGGCCAATGCTCTTGAAGCTAGTTTTCCTGAGAACTAGCTCTGTCTCTTGACCCAAGACAGAACTAGCTCTGTCTCTTGAGCAAAACCGGTTACAGCAGTTGTGTAACATTTTAAATATAACTCCTGCTCCAATGATATTATATTTACCAAATTATTTATATATAACATTTCAATACTACTAAAATTCTAAAGTACATTTTGCATATATTACTTTATTATTATAACAATCTTTCACAACAAAAAGGAATCATTTGAGCCTTCACTTTAATGATTAACCCAGATACAGTTATTGCATACTTCTTTGTTACTTACTGAAATTATGCTCAAATTAAAAGCTTTTCTTACCAATAAAGTGACCCTGAATAAATTTACCTGCAAACTAAAAGCCACTTCACATACAATACAGCAGTTATTCTTATTAAAACAAAATTATCATACCATTTGGTGATGCCATAACAATCTTTAATAATATCCTGAAGGACAGCACGATAGAAGAGTGATTCAGTAGGCAGCTGAAAAAAAATGTAGACATATATAAACACAAGAAACAAATAACAGAAATCAAATCAATACATGAGAGTTGGGACCATAAGTGAATGTTAAAAACCTGATGTGAAACCTAAGATACAATTTTTTTTATAATTTTTCCATTCTAAGTTAAAATGTTACCAAAGAAAAATGAGCTAACATTCCAAATGGAGTGCTTATCCTATCTAATAATAGACAAACATGGTAATTAACCATAACGTTGCTACCCTTCCCATTGGCTAATCAGGGCGATATGCAAATTAACTGCCAACAAAGATGGTGGCTAATTTGCATACGTAGGCGAAATGATGGGAGGCGAAAGGGGAAGGACGGAAGAACGGTGATCGGAAACCCAGGCGGCAGGAAAGAGCCGGGTGGCAGGGTAAAGGCACTTTGCCCTGCCCCCTGCCCTGGATCCAAGAACCCGGGCAAAGGCCCGCCCCCCAGCTGGTGATCATAGAAGCCGGGCGGGGCAGAGAAGAGGCTGCCAGTGTCTGCCTCTTCCCTGCCCCCAACCCAGTGGTGATCGGTGACCCCTTGAGGCAGGGAGGGACCCAGAACATGGAAGCCATCCTGTCTGGCCACGGGAGACCTGATCGCATCCCCAGCAGCAAGGCAGGGAGGGACCCAGAATACGTGGAAGGCGTCTTGCCTGGCCGTGGGGGACCAATCATGTCTCTGGCGATGAGGCAGGGAGGGACCCAGAACACGCGGAAGCCAGGTCTTTTTTTTTTTTTTTTAGATTGTGTAATTATTTATTACAAATAAACGGTGGTTTCACATCTGTCAAAAACAGGTCCTCTTTTTACATGTGTGTGCAGGTTTTGATGTACAAGAAAGGGTCATGTGCTTAGTTCGTCTATGCAAAGCTCACAGGTACATCACTAAAAACTTTAAAGGCCTAAGCCTTTAGTTGGACATCTCCCGAGGGCTCCCTGGCTGCCAGAAGGATGTCTGACTGCAAGGTTAGGCCTGATCCCCCGGGGAGTGGGCCTAAGTCAACAGGTGGACATCCCCCAAGGGGGTCCTGGACTGTGACTGGGCACAGGCCAGGCTGAGGGACCCCCCTCCCCGAGTGCACAAATTTTTGTGCACCGAGCCTCTAGTCAGTTAAATATGTAGAAATAGACTTTCATAATAAGCCACATCTGTGTAAGACAGAATATATGTGAAAGAGAATGTGGCTTTGTCCTAATGGTGGTGGACTAGAGATGATATTATCTAGGATCAACATCCAGAAAGAGATGGTACTACCCTAAGTAAGGTCACATTAAAAATATGTCTGAGGCCTGAATGATCATAGCATTGGCTACTTGTAGGCTGGAAAAAAAGAACCTTGGAATCAACATAGTATCAGAGATTGAAGTCTTGGCAAGGCTTCATTTCCTGGGGAAAAAGAGGTAGGAGGTGTCCATGAAGGCACAAAGGTTTCCCCAAAGGTAAAAAGGAATGGATGAAGACAAGGGCCCCAATGAAGCATGATACTTTCACAGAAGCAGAAGATAAAAACAATATTATATAGTTGACCCTTGAAAACATTATGGTTAGGGGCGATGACCTCCACACAGTCAAAAATCTGTGTATAACTTTTAAGTTTCCCAAAACTTAAGCTGTCCCTCAGTAATATGAGGGGGACTGGTTCCAGGACCCCTTGCAGATACCAAAATCTGTGGATACTTAAGTCCCTTAAATAAAATGGCAGAGATCAATGCACACGGTTGGCCCTCCACATCCATGGACTCTCAACCATGGCTAGAGAACAGTATAGGAATTTATTGAAAAAATAATCACATACAAGTGGATCCATAGAGTTCAAACCCATATTGTTCAAGTGTCAACACAGAGAAAGAGTGCACAGAGAAAAGGGTATTTTACAGTAGCAATGCAATAGGTACTTTTAATCCAAGAAACTACGAAATTCATTAAACTCCATTCATATCCCAAAGATCTGTTGATATTTAGTAGAGAAAAAAATCAAACTCAAAATAATATCAGCTTCCATGCAGTTATTATTAGAAAAAAAAGAAAAAGAAGCAAGAATGGAGGGAAGTCAACAATATTAACTGCTTTTGAGAACTCAATTAAGATAAAATCTAAAAACTGTCCAATGACTTGATACAGTTTTAAAGATAAGAGTTCAGTGAAATGTATATATTCACTGAGTTATCCTTTTGTAACTCCTATTTTTCATCAAAGACCAAACATTGTTATTTTCATCTGTTTCAACTGGAATGTTTGGATTCAGATGGAGTTTAGCACAAAATAAATTTCGCCTGTGTGCTCAGGAAGAAAACCTACTTGCTGTCCCTCTCCCCTATCTAATGTCAAGTTCCTACACAGGGGGCCCCAGATGCTGAGACTCAAAACACCACAAATTGAGAGTTGAAGGTCCACCATTATATCTTGGGTCTTCGCCTGATGGTACTACCTTCTTAAGTCACTGAAGAATGTCTTGTAGGATCCTAATAGAGCACTTTGAATGAACATATGTATCTTTTCTGGATGGTGGGAGTAGTGTGGAGGGTGATTCTAGTAAGAATGGCATTGGGAATACCAGCCCCTGTCTCAATTCTTGCAATAACTCACTAAAAGCAGACATATACACATACTTGAGTGCCCACACAAAAATTTATAACCTTTAAAAGGCACATTTCTTATATAATTATTTTTCCCAAATGGAACTCCTTGAGACTTCCACTTTCCTTTCCTGAAACATTTCATATTCCAAACATTCATACTTAAAAACATTTTATTCAAAATTTCCAATCTTTGGATATATTTTTAATTTTGAGTAATTTATTTCGGCAGTACCCAAAATTTCTACTTTATCATCTGTGCCTCACTTCTCCTCCCCTTAAATATCCTTCAGTTCTCTCACAAAAATGTCGAAATCACTTTTCATCTATTGACACCTACTCTTATATTGTTCTATTAAAATTCAAGGCATTTTGGGAAATATATTATTACACAAAGTGAAATATTAGTATTACAAGTGGCTTACAAAGTTCTTAATTTGATTAGGTGTAAGAGATGGGGACTTTAATTTTATGTGACTTTTATATAAAACTCCTAAAATAGTTAAAGCTCTCCTTTGCCATGCTTTTGAAAATTACATAAAATTATATCAAGATAACTGAGAAATAAGTGTATATTTACATTGTTATTAAAAATCAATTGTGGAAAAAAGTATAAGTAAGACCAAGAAATGCATTTTAACAAGAGAACATAAAGAAATGGGGCACATAGAAAAATGCAAACAGGATGGAATAAATCATCATTCCCAAGTTACTCTGAGTAAATAAGAACTTTACAGCTGTTTCCTAAGAGGAAGGGAAGAGAGTAATGAAGTGCCTTCAAATGTGCATTCCTGGAAAAACTAGGACTATCTATCCTGGTAAATACAGAACGGGGTAGGTGGGAAGGGAATCAACATTGTCAACATTTAAGCAGCCTAGGCCTGACTATTCCAGGAATAAACTGGATGTGGCTCAGATTTTACTTTCTTTCCTTCACAAGTGATAAATCAACTTTACGCTTTAATGCATGTTAAAATGGGAGGGAGCAGAAAGAGTGCACCATTAGAGAGAGAGAGAGAGAGAGAGAGAGAGAGAGAGAGAGAGAGTGTGTGTGTGTGTGAGTGTGTGTGTGTGTGTGTGTGTATGACATGCATTTTACAGGTCTTGTGGAAAAGGTATTAAACTGGAAGTTGGGACTTTGCAATTAACTAAGGGAGCTGGAATACATTATTAAAGTTCTGCTGGGTATCATGTTATGTAAGTTTGGTATAATACCCAACTCATAAGATTGATTGTAAACATGAGCAAGTATTTGGGAAATTGAAAAACATCATACAAATGCTTTGGGACATTATTATGATAAAGGCACTTTTGTCTTCCAGGCTCCTAGGGAACCACTACGTTGATATGCAGTAGAGGAGTAAAAGGCTTGGGATTCAAAGTCAGAGATTCAAATCTCAGGGTTCACTACTTAACAGTTTCTTCAAATGTATCACAGGATAATAATAGTACCTATCTCATAATACTATGCATATAGTATGCTTCAGTTGATGAAGAAAACTTTGAATAATGCTTTGTAACCTTTGTGTTAGATTTAAATATTATTTTCATAACCATAATTATTAATTATCCATAAGAGCAACAGCAGTTGACGTTTATTGAGCATTTACCATGTGCTATACATTGTTTTAACATTTAACATTTTTCATTCATTTAATTCTCACAACTCTATGAAGAAGGTATTATTTCTATTCCCATTATTACTGTTATTATTCCTATTTTACACATAAAAAATTAAGCTACAGAGAAATTATGACATGTGTCCAAGGTCACTAAATAAGTAACTATTGAAGAGAAAATGCAAACTAGTAGTTGAAGATTAAAGCACAAGCCCAAACAATATGCTCTAATGCCTTCAAAAATTCAGTTTTTATCAATTTTTAGATGGTGACATTTAAAACAAAGTTTTTAGTATTGTGCCTGGTCTAAGGTAAGCACTTAGTAAATGATACTTGTTGCTATTATTTTAAGCTTACTATTTAAAAAAATTTAAATTGACATATGATTCTTGAAGAGAAGCAAAGAGAGGTTTCTAAAATTTAAGTCCAATAAGAAAAATTTTGTGAAAAGTTTAAAAAGAACTCTTAAAAATAATTTTTAAAAGTTCCTAGCATGTTTCATGAATTTAAGGTGGAGGATTAGGAAGTTATATGGATATTTTGGTGATACATTTAACTTCTATTTTTGTGTGTAAACCTATTTGGCTGTTGCAATTAATGAATAATCAAGACAATAAAGAAAAAAGTTAAAAACAACCAATTGTAATATGTATTTTGGATTACAGTCAGAAAATAAATTTAATACTATACCTTGGTTTTCTTGCTTAAACTGAGCCTATTAAAAGCCTGATAGTCAGTGATAGCATTCTTTAGAAATATTTAAAGACTGGTTAGTACATTATGAAGAAATAAGACAGTACAAGAGTACAATGTGGAAATCTTCCTAAAAGTTCAATTTACTTTTTCTGAAAGTTCACTTATCTTTTAATGTAAACTTATAAAAAGAAGTATAAATATAAATTTGAGGAGGTGACAAAAAAGAGGTGATATTTATGAAAATCCATCAGGTTTTAAGTTCATCAGCAGGTCAAGTATGAGGAGCACTTGAGAGAAAACTATCGTGTTCATCAGCTGAATCATATAAACACCAGATAACTTACCCCTTGGCCAACTGCAACCCGCTCCAGTGCCTTTAAGGAGAAAAAAAAATAAGACTAAGATGGCTGATATATTTAGTCTTATCATATAAGACTTATAAACATACTGTATAAACGCTTGTAAAAGTGACATTTAAAAAGATTAATTAAGTGATAACATGTATGTTTATACACTTAAAAGTGTTAACATCATTAAGGAATGTTAACTAGTTTACTTACATAATTTAGGGCTGATTTATAATATACGTGTGTCACATACAGAAACACACACCCCTACTGTATATAATCCTTGAATTTTAGAAGGCATTAGAAAACAGGAAAGAAATGAAATGACATATTCTTGGCTCACTTTTAGGGTAGCTAAAACAATCAGATAAATCCAGAGCTATTCTTATGCATATACATAGACATTTATATACTACTTTTAAGCTGTTTTCTTCTAATTTTTGTAAACATAGAATACATCTCTCATTAAAAAAATGAACAGATTATAAGTAAATGTTTAGTTTAGAAAAGTACATATGTTTTTGGTCTGCAAATTCAACTCAAATTCATACATGATCAAGTGAGAAGTAGAAGAGAAAGTTAATACATATTTTTATAATTTTATATGTAGCTGATTTTAAATTTGTATCTTCTTAAGATCCAAAATATTTTTACAAAAATTTCCTAATATTTCTAAAAAATACTCTTAACCCAATATATAAAAGATATATATGTACGATTTATTGGAATTTAAATGTGGAATAGAGGCTACTGAAACTTTCATATTTGAGAGACATATATTTCTACGCTCACATAGTTTTATAAATAATTTAGATTAAAATATTTTAACTGACATTTTAATTAGAAAATATTTCAAACATTAAGAAAAGTACCAAAAACATAATGGATCTGCATATACTTTCTATTCAAATTTAAAATACCCATATTTGCTTCAGATTTCTGTTTTGATAAATAATACTTTTTAGATATAGCAGAATTATCATCCTATCTAATAATAGAGAAACATGGTAATTAACCATAACTTCGCTACCCTTCCCATTGGCTAATCAGGGAGATATGCAAATTAACTGCCAACAAAGATGGCGGCCAGCAGCCACGCAGCTGAAGTGAACATGAGGCTTGCTTGTTCCAGTGACGGAGGAAGCCAACGTTCCCCGTCTGCTGCAGCCCAGCTCTGAGCTCCAGATGCAACAATGTTGCAATTATAGAAGCTAAACAAACCCAGAAACCTGCTTTTAGCCACCAGCAAGCTCAGAGCTTAGAGTGCCAGTGATGGCAACAGAGTTTCAATTATAGAAGCTAAAAAAAACCCAGATGCCTGCTTTCAGCAGGCCGTGGCCACGGAGCTGGAGCCAGCTCTTTGCTCCAGTGATGGCAACAAAGTATCAATTATAGAAGCTAAACAAACCACAGATACCTGCTTTCAGCCTGCTGTGGCCTCAGAGCTGGGAGTGCCAGTGACGGCAACAATGTTTCAATTACAGAAGGTAAATAAATCTCATTTCCCCAAAGCCAGGCTAATGGCTGCCAGTACAGCGGTGGTGGTGGGAGCCTCTCCTGCCTCCTCAGCAGCGCTAAGGATGTCCAACTGCAGTTTAGGCCTGCTCCCCGCTGGCAAGTGGACATCCCCCAAGGGCTGCCGGGCTGCCAGAGGGATGTCTGATTGCCATCTGAGGCCCACTGCCCTGGGGAGCGGGCCTAAGCCAGCAGGTGGTCATCCCCTGAGGGGTCCCAGACTGCGAGAGGGCACAGGCCGGGCTGAGGCCCCCTTCCCTCCCCTTCGAGTGCACAAATTTTTGTGCACCAGGCCTCTAGTATAATTATAAAACTGAAGAATAATTTACAAAATATCTTGTTAAGTGCAATTTTCGCAGATCCACAAGGTCACTGACGAGGTAAAGTAACATTGCTAGTTAGCAGCTGAGCAGGGACATAAAACTTGCTCTGTGAACTCTAATTTACTTCTCATACTTCATACCATGTAGATTCAGTGGGAAGAAGAGTTCATTGTATAAAAATTTGTTTTACAGAAATTATTTTAGAAAATATGTAATTTTCCCATTGACTTGAAGGGTACCTTCACTGAATATCTAGTGCCAGAGTTTTATGAATACAAGAGATAATTATATAATTTTTCTATTAAAGAGAAATAGACCCAAAACAGGTTTATTATTGAAGAAAACAATGAGTTTTCATTTATAGTACTTGTACCAATTGCAAATTAGATTTTCGTTATGGCTTTTGCTAAAAGTCGAACTGAATACAAAATAGTTTTTAACAATAAGTTATTTGATGTCAATAAAATATCACATAACACAAGGCTACTTTCAGTATGTGTTGCTGATGAGTTTATTTTAGAAATACAAATTATAAACTTTGATTACATAATAAAAGATAATCACATAGGTAATAAGAAGTGTCTTACAAATATTAATATTTTCCTTGGCCAATAAATAAAGATAATGAAGACAATATAGCAAGTATTCACTTCATACAAAAATATTTTGCAGTTTTGTTAGGCTTAAAGTATGTTTACAAGATTGCACTAATCTAATTAAAAGTTTATTTCTGGTTAGTGCCCTTAACAATGTATCTGAAGGCATCACCAGAAAGGTATTTAAAAAACAACTACAACATAAAAAAAGCCCCTTAAGCTTTGACTATTTGTGGAACCGATCAGTTTTAGAGCAAAAGGCAATAAAACAAGATGCACCACAATAAATATTCCTTATGCTTTCCAGGATGACTCTAGCATCAAAAAAAGAAGCCCAGGTGGGCAGGAACTGGAATGAAATTTATAGAGAGGCCTCCTATGGTCTACAAATTCTATATTTTGAAATTTACTTTTCAAAAACACTTCTTTTTAGGTTTTTGAATGTTTATGCTTATAGTGTACATTCCTGTTCTGTGGATACATTCTTTTCTCTTTTTTTGTGATGTTAGTAACTATTTTCTTTTGGATAGTGTCCATTACTTCCAAGTTGCTTTTTTTTCTATTTGTGTATTGGACCTTGATTCTTTCATAGATTTTTAGCCATCTACTGACAATTCAAATGGGGATATCACAGACCTGAGTAGAAGCACTGTGCTTATGAGGGAGGACTATTAATTGTGGGCCTCACCATAAAGGTGAGATCGGTCCTGTTTCACTGAGAAATACCCAACGCCAATATCTTTAGGCCTTTTCTGTTAGAATAGTCAGGCTCCCGATATTGAAAGACTATTTCATTTCTTACCTGATGGCATGAGGTAGAATCCTGCCTGCCAGCGTTCTTGGAACCAAGTCATTCTAAGAATGACCTGCCATTCTAACAATACCTTGAACATGTATCATTTACAGATATAAATAGAGAACAAGATAAGGTTGCAAAAAAGAATATTAAGAGGACATATAAAAATAAATTATTATTTGAGCATAAGTAGATTTCTAAAATAATTCTATGATACATGATTTAGAACACTGGTACACATTTTTTTATATTGCAATGTTATTAGCATAGGTATAATGGTCATAATATTAATTTATCTTGGTGTTGAACATTAAACACATTATTTAATCAACCATATTTTAAATTTCTGATGACCTAAATAACGCACTGTTTAACCTGCAGCTGTTCCTTTGTAAACCATTATAGCACCAAAACCAGAGAAGACCATGGGATAAAGTGTTCTAGGTCTAAGGACATTAGACAAATCAAGCACAATAAAGGTTTTATTTAACTAGATAGTTATTTCATATTCCAGGTAGCTTAATAACATTTTTCCTATTCTATAAAAATTAGGAGACCAAATTATCTTCTATAAACACAAATACACCACAGAGCTGTGGATAGAGCACTGAACTAATTCTCTGTTTAAGACCTGGTTGCCCTGGCTGATGTGGCTCAATTGGTTGGGTGTTGTCTGTGCATTGAAAGGTTGTTTGTTCAATTCCGGGTAAAGGCACAAGCCCAGATTGCAGGCTCGATCTTCAGTAGGTATATGCAGGAGGTAGCCAATCAATGTTGCTCTCATATCCAAGTTTCTCTCTCTCACTCTCACCTTCCTCTCTCTCTAAAAATCAATAAAAAATCTTACAAAAAAAAAACTTGGTAGCTGGTACATTTTATATAACAACTGAAGTAATTATATTTAAAAATTAAGTAGATTATAGTATAACTATAAACCGTTACCATACTGCATGTAGAGTGATAATGTTGGGAGAGAAAGTCCTTTTTCCCATAATTTGAAATGCATCAATGATGATGCTCTGCAAAATGTGGCATTTAATGCATGGTATTAGCCAAAAACAATACATTCTGCAACATCTGGATAAAGTTCTTAGTCCAGAAAAAAATGCAATCATACCAAACATGCTGACATTCTGGCATTGCGACCACACGACCATCTCTCTTCCTTTAAATAGTGGCACATTGGAAATCCCCACTTTTCTTGGGTACATTCTGCAGATGGGGGAAAATATGGATTATTTCAATAAAATTCTTCCTCTTTCAGTTAAAGTAAATAATCTATCGAGAAAGCAAATCAATCACTGAGAGGGTCAAACAGTAGTTCAACATGAAAGTGGTAATGTTTAACAGTTCATTCCAGATTCTTAATTGAAAGCATATTAATGTAATGAAAATGGTATTTTCTCAACAACAGCTGTTGGTGTTTAAGCGCCAACAATTTAAAACCAACCAAAATTATTTCTGTAAGATTTAGCAAAAGCAGTTTAAAATAGAAATACTTTTCATGTTCAGTGTATAGTAGATGATTAATGAGATACTGGACATTTATTGCTGACCTGACTTTCTAGAAAAATGATCTATCAAATATGACATTTGGCAGTTTATTACAGAACAATATTAATTCACTCCTAACAATGTTGAAGTATCATTTTTTTCAGCCACTGTTCACTTTTCAAAAAAAAGAACAGCTGTAAAGGCTTTTCTTTTTTCATCATATTAAGAGGCTGAAATATTTTCAACTGTGATTCAATCTGGCTCAATTGCATTTATGGTTCAAGTAACAATAACAAAAATCAACATTCATTGTTTGTCCAACTGATGTAGTTACATATTCAACTTGCTGATGCTTAAAAACCTTATGTAGAACTATTACAAAGTTTTTGAAAAGGAAAACCAATTTCTATTTTAAATTAAAGCCTGAAAAATAAGAGCTTAAATTTTATCAAAACTGTGACAAAAGAAAATTGTGATAAGTGAAATTATTTTATTAGATTAAAAAGTAAAACCGAACTAAAAACTTGAAAACAAGAAAACTCTAAAAGAAAATATGGAGGTAAATTCCATTAAATAAACTTTTGTGCTATGTAGGATCAGATGATTTTAGATTAAAATAGAGAAAGTTTAAATTTCATAGCCCTCATAAGCCTGTGAAAATGTTTTCTTTCAGGTAATAACTTAAGATTTATAATAGACCCTACTAATAATCAGATGGAAGATATGGACCTCCCGGGAATAGAAATAATAATGCTACTATTTACATAGCATTTAATATTTTTAGCACTATTATAAGTGTTTTAAATGTATTAACTGGTCCCCACAGCAATTCTATGAAGTAGGTATACTCTTATCTCATGTTTCAGATAGGGAAACTGAGCACAGAAAGGTTAAGTGAATTGCTTGCCTAAACTGCAAATCTAGCACATGGCACAGCTTGAATTTAATTCCAGGAAGTCTGATTTCAGAGGCCATGCTCTTAACCTCCAAGATATATAAACAGCTTCACTTACAGTTACATAGGTCTCATGGAGCCCTTGAAACTTATCCAGGTCCTAGGGACCCTGGACCACTTCCTCTGTTTCCAAGATGACTTGAAACAGAGGCTTGAGAAGGCTTTATGATTTAACTCAATTATTTCTAAATGAAAGGGCTACTATAAGTAGTTTAATTTTCTTCTTACAAATAGACAGAAACACCTAGATCTTACTGTAAAGGGTAAAGCGTTACAAAGATGGAGTTCTTCCTCCTCTCCATCCATTCTCTCTTTGTCCCTTGTATTAAGATAGCACTCAATTTTTAGCTGTTCAGATTAGAGACTGCAATTCCCAGACTCAAGTGCAGCCATTAGGATAGCTACAAGACTAAGTTTTGCAGAACTGAATGTGGGCAGAAATGATGTGTGTAAATTCTAGGTGAGATGCTCAAAGGGAGGGGCAAGCCACCTAGGACCATGTAAATAAGAGCAGCACAGGATGGCGCAACAAAATAAAAGGATTCTGGGTTCTTGGAAGACTTTCCGTTACAGAGCTCCGCTCCAATCACCTACTTCTGGATTGAAAAGTAAATTTTCCCTCTGTCACTGTTACTTTGAGTCTGAACAACTTCACATCTAAATCTTTATCTTAATGTAATGCTTTCCAAACTTTTTATAGCTCAGCACTCTTGGAATATGGCAAAATTTGTATGTCAAACTGGAATAATCAGAATATGATGATTGTGTTGAAGCAAAACCCAGGGGATGCAGGAAGCCGTGTCTCAGGAACACTCACAAAGTATCCACAGTTGGATAGTTCTGTCCTAATTATGCAGAAGTCTTCTTCGAGGATGTGATATTTGAGCAGAGACTTAACTGAGGAAGCAAACGATGAGATTAAGGGAAGATCTAATGAAAGAAAAAACCCAAAGAAACAAACTAGGTTTTAAAAGAATTAGTTAATACCAAAAAACATAATACTAGCTTATCTTATAATTTAAAATGATAATACTAGCAATTTCCTAACTTGTAATATCTCAACCAAGTGCCTAAAAAATGAACTTATTACACTGGGAAAGAGGAGACTAAAGTCAACTTATTGCACAAAAGTAAAGAGAATCCCACTCAAAAAATATACAGTGAATTTGTAATGAAAGATATAATTAGTGTACCATCACTGCTCTGCAATTCACCTTATACTGCTAGGAAAAAAGCATGTCTACTTGCCTGTAAAAGGTAGAAGAATCCTACCTCAGTAATAATCTAAAGAAAACTTTGAAAAAGATTACTACTTAATATTAGATTGCAAGTACAACAGTATTTCTGGAAAATTCATTCCATTGGAAGGGGTATATTGTTTCTAGGAAAAAAAATATAATATAAGAAACTCACACCCAAGTTACTCCCAAATTCTTGATCCACAGAAACTGAGAAATAATAAAAATTATGTGGCTTTAAGCCATTTAATTTTGGGGTGATTTCTCAAATAGCATTAGATGATACACAGTGTAGAAGTAGCATTAAGGAAACTAATTATCTCACACAAGGTATGTGAAACAGAAAAATCCACTGCTTGAGGTGTATGGGAAGTGTGTTTCTTTAGGGAAAACTTAGGTTTTTATTAGAAAGAGAATAAAGGAAATTTCAGAGAAGAAGTTGCAGAACATACGCAATTTTGATAATGACAGACTGAATTCTGAAATTTGAAATTTTGAAATTTGAGGAAAGGTGGAAGACAAGTCACAACAAATGATATAGACACATTTGATTAGAGGTACCCCTCTGGATGCTGACTCATATGGACTTTGTCAGTTGGTTCCTATACCATCTAGCTGTTGACTGTGTTTGGCCAATGGTGAGTCTACAGAAGATTGGAGACAGAAAAGACTAAGGTCAGAATATTCATACTGATTGAAGGTCACCTCTAAAGGCAGCCAATTCTTAAATCATTCTCCTTTAAGGTTTCAGTTACTTCTTTCTCCCCTTACACAGGCATGGTAAACCCCCAATTTCTATACTATTTCCTCTTCACTGGTATCTTTGTAAATAATCCATTTGTAAACAAAATTCAAATTATTCTAATTGATGTGTACCATCTGCTTGTTTAACTCCCTGATTCCCATTTCTCTTAGAGTAAAAGACTTGTAGTGTCCGACACAGCTCTACACAACCCTCCACCCAAAGCTCTGACCTCTCTTATCTCCTCTCCTCTCCTACTGTTCCCTAATCTCCACTCTGGCTTCTTGTTATTCCTCAAACACACCAGATTGTCTTCTTGTATGGAATGATTTTCCCCCAGCTATCTACTTTGTAACTCACTTACCTTTTTCAACTCTTTGCTGAAATCTCACCATTTAATGAAGCTACCTCTGTCTCCCTATTTAATTTATTCACTTAAGTTATTTATTGTTTATTGTGCCTACCCCCCTCCCAACCCACACAACTGCCCTGGTCTCCATTAGAATATAATGTACGCTCTCTGTACACAGGGATTTTTGTTTCTTTTGTTCACTGGTGCTATCTCAAATTCAATATATATTTTTGAATGAGTGAAAGAATGAATGAACTACTATTGTAGAAAAAAGTAAGATACATGCTAAAATGGTGATAATGAATATAGATGTTTATAAAACAAGTAACTTAACCTCAAGAATTACCTGTCATAGCAAACTAGCAAAACTTATATCCAATATTCTCATGGAAGTATCACAATTAATTTTTTAACTTTGCCTCCCCACTACCCAAGCTTTTCTTCATTAGCATTGCTATGTTATGTTTTTAGCCTATCCATTAGCACTGCTTCATAGCAGCTTTGATCAATGTGTGTTTTTATTATTTTAACTGGCTACCGTACTTACCAGCTTTGTGTCATCTTGGGAAAGTTACTCTCTAACTCAGTTTCCCTGTCTGCAGAGAGGAAAACTACTGCAACAGTTTTGATATTAAATAAAAATGTAGGTAAGGGTTTAAAACAGTGCTAAGTATATAGTAAGTGCTTGAATAATGTTATAATGACTGTGATTCTAAAAAAATAATATTTACTTCTACTTCTGTACTATGAAGTTATTTTTCTACGAGTTTTACATTACCTGATACTTAGTAGAATAGAAGAAACTGTTTATTTAATGAATAGAGGATGACTAAACTAATACAATTTGTTCTGGCTTTCCACTCTTTAGAATGCCATCTCTGAAGTCAACAAAAATAATCAACCTTGGCCATCATTTTATTTGACCAGTCCATAAATTTCATAGTATTAAAATTCTCTGTTAAAATTTGCTTCTCTTTTGGTTTTGATAACAGGTTCTTCTTTTCAAAGGCCCTTTCTTCTGCCCACTCTTCAAACGTTAGTGTACTCAATATTACATTATGGCAAGTTTTCTGTTTCCACTCTTTAAATTCTTTTCTTGAGCAATTAACATCTACTCCTTTAAATTTAATCTCTACATATCTCCAGTATCTTCTTTCTGAATTTCTAAATAAAAATTTTAAACTGTTTGCTTAACATTTCTAAAATTAAATATATGCAAAACCAAATTTCCTAAGCCCACAAATCTGATCTTTCCCCAGTAATATGTCATTATATAATCAACCAAGCTAAAACCTTGCCATTATCTTTACCCCTCATTGCCTCTCCCCCCACCCATTTCCCCACCATCTGTCACCAAGTCAGTTGGTTTACCTTTGAAAAGTCCTGGCAGTTTTTGACTTCTATGATTCTTATCTAATGTATCCTTGCTTTGACATTCACAGCTGCTTCCTAACTAGTCTCCCTGTCTCTGATCTAGCTCCATGCTAAAAAATGTAGATGAATTTATGCAAGTCTTTTGCATTAAACAAATACATAAAAGATATTTTTATGGAACAAAGTATACTTTGTCTCTTACTGAATAATATTCAATAATATTCAGCATACCATTCAGAGCTCTCACAATCTGGCCCTAATTTGTTTTTCTTTCATGCTATATTTTATTTTTAAAGAAAATTTATTGTTATTATTTATTTTTCGTATTTTCATAACTTCACCTTCACTCCCACCTTACTCTCTGCCATATATCCATATGGACTTGCCTTACTCAGAACATCCAACATAGTTTCTGCCTCTATGCCTTTCTCCACAACGTTTTCTCAAAACCTCTTTCACTATCTCATCCATCTTTCTAAACGAAGACCAAATGTCACCTTTTTTAGAAAGCTTTCCTTCATGAAAAATTACTCCCTCTTCTAGTTTTAATAGCACTTGGTTTAGATGCTCATCATTCATTACTTCTTTCATTCATTTTTTTCAATAGTTAATGTTCCTAGCTGATTAAGATCCATAGGAGCATGAATATATCACTCTCAAACATACATGAAAGTTCTACGTAATTCCTTCTGAATTCCTCACTATATCATAAACTCCCTAAGGAGCTAGAGAGTGTCTCATTTTTCTTACACTTCTAGTTCTATTATATCATCAATACATTGGTACTTCACTTATCCTTTGATTAAAAGTGTAGCTATGTAATCTCAAGGGAATATGTAAAGTATCTTATAAACAAAAAAAACCCCTAAACACTCAGTTAAAAAAATATATATTACTTTAACAGAGTCAGGTCTATAATAACACATGGTTTCTTTTTTAAAATACATTTTTATTAATTTCAGAGAGGAAGGAAGAGGGACAGAGAGATAGAAGCATCAGCGATGAGAGAGTCACTGACTGGTTGCCTCCTGCACACCCCACACTGGGGATGAAGCTCACAACCGAGGCATATGCCCTGACCGGGAATAGAAAGGTGACCTCCTGGTTCATAGGTCAACGCTCAACCACTGAGCCATGCCAGCTGGGCATAAAACACTTTCTTAATGCAATCCGTCTAGATACTACTGTCTTGGTATTTTCATGCATGGCTATAATAACGGCAAAGTTTGGTGCTGAGAGAAAACACTGTTGGCCTGACAAACACTATGCTAGCAGCTTCCCAATGGCACTTCTCACTCTGCAAGACAAGTTTCCTCTGATTGTTCTTATAGATTCCGTATAATCTTTTATCAAGACTCTAGTCTTGAAATGGAACATCTGAAATATTAAGTCAATGAGACAGTGTTGACATTAATATTATAAATCCCATTGTTTCCCATGAAAAATTTATTCACTGTGCCAGACTGATGAAAGAGAAAAAATTGGACAACTTGCTTAAAATCTGTTTATCATGGGGGAAAAATGTGAGAATACATATTTATAACAAAATATTTTTCAAGATCATTTGCTCCAAAGTATACAAATCCAAATTTGTTTATAAAACTAGTAAAATGTAAGTTAGTTCTTTTTAATCCTGTTTTGAAAAAATGGCCAGAGGACATTTCTCCTAAAGAAGACATACAGATGGCCAACAGACATATGAAAAGATGCTCAACATCACTAAGCACCAGGGAAATGCAAATCAAAAGCACAGTGAAATGCCCCCTCACATTCCTAAGAGCGGCTATTATCAAAAGCCAACAAATCGCCTGTGTTGGTGAGGGTGGGAAGGGAATCCTTATGCACTGTTGGTGGAACTGCAAAGTTATGCAGGCACCATGGAGAACAGTATAGAAATTGCTCGAAAGACTAAAATAATATATGGTCAGCAATTACACTTCTGAGTATTTATCTAAAAGAAAATGAAAGCACTAATTTGAAAACATTTATGCACCTTATGTTTGCTGCAGCATTATTTACAATTGCCAACATATGGAAGCAACTTAGGTGTCCATCAAAAGAGGAATGGATAAAGAAGATACAGTATACATATACAATGAAATATTCCTCAGCAATAAAAAAATAATGAAATCTTGCCATTTGTGACAACATGGATGGACCTTGAAGGTATTAGGCTAAATTAAATAAGTCAGAGAAAGACAAACACTGTATGTTTTCACTTGCATGTGGAATCTAAAGAAGCAAAACAAATGAACAAAACCAAACCAGACTTATATAAACAGAAATCAAACAATGGTTGCCAGAGGGGAGGGGAATGGGGTGAAAATGGTGAATAGTATAGTCAATAATATTGTGATAAGTTAGCATGGTGACAGATTATTACTATACTTAGTGTGGTGACTGCATTTCCAGATACATAAATGTCAAATCAAGTATTATACACCCCAAATTAATATAATATTGCATACCAACTATAATTAAAAAAATAAGTAAATTTATTAAGTTTTTGAAAAGTCTGTTTTATATTCATTTGATAGTCAACTTTCCAGTAAGAATTTCTATTAGCTTTGATTTTATCTCTGAAGCATACACTATTTCTCTTTACTACTTCTTTTAAGTGGATATATTAATTTTCTATTTTAGATCTAATTACATTCTTTTATATATATATATATACACACACAATCTGCATGAGCTTCAAGAACCACTTTTTATTAGTCACAAAAAATAATGAGGTGCAAAAGGAACAGGAAAATGTATTAAAACTCTATATCTAACTACTTCTAGGAAGCAAAAGATGCCCTATGATATAAGTAAAATCAGTGCCAACACTCTAGAAAACACACAACTGACTGAAGATCAGATACAGCTGTTTGTGTGAGGTAATAGTGCAAAGACTGCCAAGTACATCTAGAAATCTCTGTGTTCATCCCCTATTAATTGGCAAGAATTTTTCTGAGACATAATCCCAGTTAAATGGTGAGAAAGAAAGTGATATGTAACAAAAGTTTATAAACAGTTAAATATACAAGGCTAAAGTATTGTCTACTTATCTCCTCTAAGATTACAAGACCAATACCTTAGTGAAGCTGAGATACCTCCCGATAGCCTGTGGCTGAATTACTGAACAAACTAATAAACTGTTAATAGTTAAGTAAATGAAAACTTAAATATGCATTTACTGTGAATCATTATTACATAATTTTACTTCTTAAAAAGTAAACTTATAAAACTTTGGGAAAAATAAAATTTATGGCCATTATTACACTGGCATAGATTTAAAAAAAATGATTTTCAAAAACTTCACATTATCATTCAAGTACAGAATCATAGCAGAAAACCAGAGTATTTGTTTATGCAAACCCAATAAAATTTTTAAAAAAGATTAAAACTGAAACTAAACATCATGATAAATAGAGGTGAGGTTTAGCTGAAATAAAAGGCATGTTTCAAAAAGTTACATTCAAGTCATAGGATCCTATGATTAGTCATCAGAGACCTCTAAGATCATCTAATTTAACCCCTTTCTTTTCACTAATTTACAGGTGATCCACAAAGATTAACTAATTTACCCAAGGCTACAGCACTACAGAGACAGAAGTAAAATTTTAGTCAAAGAGTTTCTTCTTCTATGTGGTGTTCTTAGACTCCACTCCCTTGAGCATTTAGGTATCACTATCTCTATGCTTCCAAAGTAACTTATTTAATACTAGAGGCCCAATGCATGAAAATTTGTGCAAAAGTAGACCTTCCTTCCCCTGGCTGAGGGCAATGGATTCCCTCCAGCACCTGGGATCTGGCACATGGGTTTCCCTCCTCTGGCTGCTGGCAGGCACCTGGGACCTGGGCTGGCTTCTCCCAGGCCAACCACAGGCACCCAGAACCCCGGATGTCTTCCCCCAGGCCGCCCTGGGACCCCAGCTGACCTCCCTCCAGCCCCCGCTTTGTCAGGAAGGACATCCGGAATGAAGTCCAGAAGACATCCAGTCTAATTAGCATATTACCCTTTTATTATTATAGATAGCACCTATCACACAGCATACTATCACAACTGACCTGTTATATGTCTTCTCATTGGGTTGTAAATTGCTTTAAATCATTTTATCTAGAAATCCCTGGTATCTAGCAAAGTGGGCAGTTGGTGGGTATGCAGTTTCTTGAGTATTTCCCAAATTTAGTGGATTGTGACCAACATTTTACAAAATTTAATAGAAAGAAATGGAATAAAAACATTGGCATGCATTGTGTTGTAAGAGCCAGTACTTTTCAAAGAACAAATATTAACAACAACAAAAAAAGAGTATTTTTTTGTAAAATTTCAGTACCAGTTTTATTTATTTATATAATTTACATACCAGACAATGTGTAAAATGTATTTCTTATTATAGGTCTGAGTTTTAAAAAATGTGAAACTACTACTAATTCAAGAGAATATAATTTCTTCCACAAACATTTTACAATCTTCTGGCAATTATATGTGTTGTGGTTAAACATTACCTGCTTGGGAGAGAAATAAGAACTTCATAGTTAACGGGTGAATATTTGGAAGCTTTTTGTTTCTTTCAAGAAATACCAAAGAGGAATTATAATCCTCTTTGATCAAAAAGAAATGTGAGTTTGTGTCGATTTAAAATTAAATAAGACCTCTGTCTCTCCAGGATAGTGTGCTCTCATCATCTTGCTCCCATAGTCTCTGGAATGTAAACCTTCTTCTCTAACCTTCTGCTGCTTCTATTTGCTAAGAAGGGCAAAGCCAGCCCAGTACCCCGAGAATTCCCAAATTCCTTTGTCAACATAATTATTTCATCTCAAGATGTCTTATCAAATGCCTTATTTCTTTAGGTTTAACCAGTGCTGGATCTGCTTTTTCATAATCTATACTTTTGTGTTATTTCTTTGTTGAGCATTTGTTATATATATTTGTTATATGAGACCCCCTTCTGCATGTGTAAGTATAGGTTTTATCATCTGTACCCTACCCTTTGTAGGGCTATAAAAACAAAGTTCAAGTTTGCCATGATACACAGATACCCTTTGTAGCTTCAGTGTTTCCATCTTCTTTGTGGGCTCCTGCATTCTCCTATATACTGTTTTGATAAATACTATGGATCTTTCCAGTATGTCAGTGCTTTCAGGAAAGAAAATTTAACAATAATCAGTATTTTTAGTTGAATGGGGAGGAGGGATTAAAGATAGGATACATATACAGTATACATTATATGTAATGTATACAAGGTGGGGCAAAAATAGGTTTACAATTGTATGTGAAACAGAGTATATTCTTATAGTACTTATTAATTATTGCATTATTTTCCGTTACAACAACTGTAAACCTACTTTTGCCACACTTTTTATATTTAGTTTTGAACTTACACTTGGTAGATTTTAATCTGTAGAAATTCCAAGGGCCTGAATTTGGAAGTATTCCCCCACAAGGATTTGAATTTGCTTCTACATGGAGCTGAATGAAGACTGCTTTATTTCATTCAATGCCATAGCTTAGTATAGACTTCTCAGGCTCAGTCCCCCACCATGCAGAAGCCCAATATTAGTGTCTAGACTCCAGTGCGATAAGCGTTTGCCTCAGGACACTTGTCTGCACCTTCATGGCTCACAGTTCCCTGATCTGGTTTCAACTCCTCTCCTTCCTTCTCTTCTTTTAACTCTTATTGTGATTTTTCTTGATCCACAAAGAATCCTCCCCCCCATTTTTGTGTACATTCAGCAATACTTAAAAAATACATGTTTTAATTTAGCTGAGATCTAGCTGAACTGTAATAAGAGGGTTCCTTAGGAAAAAGTCACATCTCCCACCACACTAAAGATGGAAGTGAAATACATGCTTTTTTGAAAAGAGAAATCATGCTTTATTCCTCTACATCAGTGGGTCTCAATCTGTGGGTCTCGACCCCTTTGGGGGGCGAATGACCCTTTCACAGGGCTCGCCTAAGACCATCGGAAAACACATATATAATTACATATTGTTGTTTTTTTGTGAGTAATAACTATGCTTTAATTATGTTCAATCTGTAACAATGAAATTGGGAGTCATCACAACATGAGGAACTGTATTAAAGGGTCGCGGCATTAGGAAGGTTGAGAACCACTGCTCTACATCCTCTAAACTTCTAGCATTAAACACCCATAGCAAACAGAAAGATTTAATAAAATACATATTATGTGATATAGAAAGTACTGTCAAATCTTTACTGAAAAGATAGCAACTGAATTTTTGCAATGGGATTAATTCACTCCTACTAACTTGATTAAGAAATGAGTCACACCCTTCTGGATGATACAATACCTGCTTTAATGATGATATTAACTAGCTAGTACTGTCTTATGACTTGTTAATACTACATACTGAAAGATCTCAAAATTAAAAGAAGCTTATTTTTAAATAACTAGAGGCCTGATGCACAAAATTCGTGCACAGGTAGGGTCCCTAGGCCTGGCCGGCAATCCGGACCAATCTGTGGGGTGACTGGCGGGACGATCAGGAGGCCTCTGCTGTCACCCGCCTTGGCTGGCCTGGCAATGCCCACTCGCTGACCCCACCCCTCGATCGCCTTGCTGCTGCTGCTGGTTGCCTCCCTCTGCAGAAGGCAACTGGTGGAGAGATCAGGGGGCAGTGCCAGCCTGCTCACCAGCCAGCCCCACTCCCTGCCGCCACTGCTGGCTGCCTCCCTCTGTGGGGAAATCGGGGTGGGAGGGCCGCTGGCACCACGTTGGCTGGCCTGCGGCCTGTGGGCTGGGAGTAGCTCCTACATTGAGCATCTGCCCCCTGGTGGTCAGTGTGCATCATAGCAAACGGTTGTTCCACTGGTCGTTCCACCATTCAGTCAATTTGCATATTAGGTTTTTATTATATAGGATATTTTAAATTTTCAAATAATATCTATAAATATAAAAGCATAATATGCTAATTAGACTGAATGTCCTTCCTTCTGGACAAAGCCGCAGTGGGTAGGGGCCAAGGCAGAGACGGCAGAGGCCCCCTGGCCGTGGCAGCAGCGGCGGTGGGCAGGGGTTGGGGCCAAGGCCCTTGCACGAATTTCGTGCATTGGGCCTCTAGTGCTCAACATATTTTTATTCAACCTCCAGACACATTTCCAGATGAAGAGCTTCTACATTTACAGTGATGAAACCAACTGTTAATCCACAAAGTCAGCGACTATATACATATCTAGTCTCCTCCAGTAAATTCCTACTGGTAATATAAATTGAGGTACAATCTACAATAGAATAGATATCATATGTCCTTGACAAATGTGTTTGATATAAAAACAGCAGGACCAGATTGAAAGGTGCCATTGAAAGATGATCTGCAGCCCTCCCCTGATTAAAAAAAAAAAATAAAGTAAATGGAGGGATCTCTGGGAGAATCACATTCATGTCCTGTAACACATTAAAGCTGGGAACAAACATGAAAGTAGACTAAAGGCTTTCAGAGGTTACACCATTTATATTTGACTCTAATGTTCTGCAGTTTTCTGGAAGGCACTAATAATACTAGAAGGCTTCCTGGGGAAAGACAAAGCACAAATCTATTCCATGACAATGTTTGCTCCTAGAAGGGGCTCCTATTAAGGCCAAGGAAGAAGCTCCGTGATACCAGCTGGTGTGACTATATGGGGTCCGAGCTCTTTCTTTCCTCTCCTGCATTCCTAAGCCTCTGAGATGATCAGGTAAACTTCCAGGAAAAGTAAAATTATCTTTCACCCCTCAGACTGGGCTTGCAGGACTCGGAGCACTAATACCAATTTCTGACAGAATACATGGTAGGCTGAACAAACACAGATGGATGACCAAGTCCAGAGGCGGAGAAGGAAAGTGATGTTCTTGTCCTCTGTTCAGTTTTAAGAACAACAAACAAACATTCCAAGAAACCTCCTAGAAGACATGCTCCTCACACCTCACTGTTGAGAACTGTGTCTCTTATCCATTACTATACACATGGAATTACAGTAATAATTTAGATTCAGATTCACCAGCTTGTGAGGCTACAGAAGGGCTCAGTTTTCCCAATAACCTCCGCCTGAACAAAATCAGTTAGTGAGGAGGAAGAGGTATGTGGATCTGGACAGGTAGCCAGTCGTGTTTCCTACAGCATGTTTCTACCTTTCTGGGAAAAACCACCAAAAGAAATTCTCTCTCCGACTTCTAGGGGAAGAAATAAGTATTGAAGAATTAATTATGATAATCAATATTAAGACAAAATAATGAAACATGTCAAGCTTAAACAAATATATATATTCTATAAAGCACTGCAATAAAACTGTTTCTGGTATTTCTTGTTCTCCTAGGAACTACTGGCCCATAATATATAAATATTTAAAGGCAGTTTTTAAAACATATGGTCTAACTTTGGTATTCATAGTGGCTCAGAGAGCTTTGAGGTACTTTTGAAAATTGACATTCATGAAAGACCACCTCTATGGTCTACCACAGTGTATTGGGTAAACATATTCATGTAAAACACATAATGTTTACATAGTACATATCATCATAAAAAGTTGCAGTATACATACCAGACTTTTCTAGTATACTATGTTGGACTATTAATAACTCAAATTTACATCCCAAAGGGCAACACTGCCCCAATTCAAACTCCAAAACAGCTGTGCAAACAAAGTGAGGGTGAGGGTTAGGTGTGTAAGATGTGAAGGGAGAGACACATGACATACTTGATCACTCAGAGATATAACTCCATGGCACCTAGTGCTGGATATATGACAGGAAATATGCTAACGTGTGCATACAAACATCTGGCCTTGTAAGTTAGTTAAAATATAATGATCAAACTGTATAGTGGTGGATTTCTATTTTAGTAAGGAATACTAGTACTATATAGTATAGAGGGGTGGGCAAAAATAGGTTTACAGTTGTGAGTTCGTAAAACACAGTTTATTCTTGTATTATTATTTGTTATTACATTAGAGGCTCAGTGCCGGAGTCCATTTATTGTCTTCACTAACTGAGTATAGACAGAGGCCCCCAAAAGTTAGTAACCTTTGAAGTCCTAGCAAAGGTCAGGGCTGTGCACCACCCAGTTCGGGCCTCTCGCAGCAGAAGGTGAAGTAGAAATGCAAACCGACCCATGATTGGGCCTGTAAGTCTCAAGACATGGGAGAAATGAAAGGGCGAGGGCTATGTCCCACATTTTGCCTGGATCCTCCACTTTTGGGCAGCAGCCGTGGAAGTCCTTCTGGACTTGCCCGCCTGGTCCCCCAATATTTAAAAATTATCATGTGTCTTTTCTCTCTCATTTGTGTGTGGCTCCTCTTTTCAGATCCCAAACCCTGATCCACGCAGGACGTGGAAGGAAACACACATGACAGCTCGGTGCACGGATTCGTGTACTGGTGGGGTCCCTCGGCCTGGCCTGCAGCTCTCTGACATCCCCTAAGGGGTCCCGGATTGCTAGAGGGCACAGGCCAGGTGGTCAGTGCGCATCATAGCAGCTGGTCAGACACTTAGCATATTAGCCTTATATATATATATAGATAAAGTGCCAAGCACAGTGCTTTCTATCCACTGAGCCAAACCGGCTTTGGCTCTTATCTTCTACTAGTATAAAATGCAGCTGCCAGTGTACCAACAGTCATTTTTTTTCCCTATTCCTAGTCACTTGTTCAAAATGGTGGGAAATGCTGAAAGTGGATCTGTGACCTGAAGATGCAGTGCAATGGCCTCAAGGGTCCAACAGGATCAGAGATGATAGTCTTAGGAAGGTACTGCATAAAGAAGAGAGGAGGCCTTTGGAAGGTGAAGGTACCTTTGGGAGCATGATGATAAAGAGGAAAGGAGGAAGCAGGCAGCTGAGGTTAATATACTGAAGGACAATACCTCTGAATTGAAAGACACACCAACTGTCTACACCCACTCCCAATAGAGCTTATTATTAAAGAAACCCCTAGCGGTGTCATTTACTATAGCTAAGATGTAGAAACAGGCCGCATGCCCATCAGTAGATGAATGGATTAAAAAGAAAACTGTGGTACATATACATAACGGAATACTATGCAGCTATAAAAAAGAAGAGACTCTTACCCTTTGAGACAGCACGGTGTGACCTGGAGAATATTATGCTAAGTGAAATAAGCCAGACAGAGAAAAATAAGTATCACATGACCCCACTTATATGTGGAATCTAACAAACAAAATAAACTGATGAACAAAACAGAACCAGAAACATTGAAGCATGGAACAGACTGACATATTTCAGAGGGAAGGCAGTGGGTGCGAAGAGATTAACCAGAGAATTGATGTGCATATATGCATAACCCATGGACACAGACAATGGCGCAGTGAAGACCTGGGGAGGGGGTGGGGGAGTGGAGAGGGTCAACGGGGTGAGGGGGGATGGGGGGAATGGTACATCTGAAATACTTTCAATAAAAATAAATTTTTAAAAACTCATTTCATTGCACCTACAGAAGAGGAAATTTTTGAACTAAGAACCATACCTCCCTTTCATAGAATCTTATGCTATTGTTGGTCCAGGAAAACACTATACACTTAATATTTTAAAAGCTGTAAAATTCTGATTGTATTAAAGAGTTTTTTTCTTTCTTTTAGAAAAGATGCACAAAAAGATTGTAATATAGCATAGATATTTGGGTAAATATTTTATTATAACTATATATTTTTTCTTTTTTTAGGTTCACTATTTTCTCCAAATTTTTATCTTGAAGATTTTTGTACTCTGAATAAAATTAGAAGAATGGCAAGAAAAACATATATACTCCATCTAAATTAAACTATTGTTAACTTTTTGCCAATTTTTTCTCTCTCAATTGATATATCTCTATATATTCAGTTTTTTTCTTCTATACACCTTTCATAAAAGATACTTTAAAAAACTCTGACATAAAAAATCAAAAACCTTTGCCAGGTCTAATGGATGACCTCTGTCTCACCCAGTCAAATTTCAGTAGAATTATATAATGATAATTTTTACCTCTTATACACAACTAAATAAAGTAGAAATTTCCTATTCATTTGGATTTTAAAACTGAGAAAAGAAGAAACAATACCATCCATATGCACACAACTTCCTAGCTTAAGAATTCTTAGCAAGGGACACTGATGTTGATAAAGGCTTCATTAAACTAATAGAAAAGAAAACTGCTAATATTAATAAACTAAATAAACATCTGATCTGAACCAGCAGTTTTGAAACCATAATTTATTAAGAGATATAACATATAAAAAGAGCTGCTATGGATGAAGGTCTATGTGGTGCTTTAAACCCTGCTATGTACTTTGCTCATCAGGCAGCATCTCAGCCCAGGGAGCACAGTTTGAATACCATTATTTTAATGCCATTGCATAGTTTTGCAGCTTTTAAAATCATAATATGTTAATTCTTAAAAATACAGTAAGAAAAATTTTTTGAGAAATAATCAATATTCCTCACAAAACTGAAAAGGTTTTGAAAATGAAAGCAAACCTTGCAACTCTATATTCATGACAAAATAATTTAGTTTTACTATTTTAGTAAATGTATATCTCACAAGTAGTTTTAAATAGAAGTTCTGTAAAATATATACCACATTAAAATTTCAAATATTTGCAGTTTTCAGCATACACTAAGACCATTTAATGAGCAAAGGAAGTATAACAAAATGCATAAGGTGATAGTGCATCAAGTTTCAATTGATATAATAATATTAAAATTGCAAGAATATCAGATATTATTTTAAGTATTAATTCAAAATGACAACAATATCAACAAAAAAGATAGAGAGTTAGAAAGCAGCAATTGTGCTGAAATAAATGAAAGTATAAGATATGGAGAACTTTGTACCTTTATGTGTGTTTTCAAATTCTTCAGATAAAAGGTGGTAGCAACAACCCACACTGCAAACTCCCTTGATTTCAGAATTGGAAGTAAATATTCGTAGAGTATTTGGAGCAAGATCACCACAAGTATGTAGACCTACCATCAAGCAATCCTTTAAAAATGAGAAGAAAAACAATTTTGGCAGTTAAAAGGAGGGCTAAGAAGACATTTCAGGTGAAGATTTTAAATGTTCGTTAGAATATATGGAGCTTTTAAAAATGACCAAATTCTACCTAGAATATACAGTGGTTTTAATTTATTTTTATAACAAATAATGATTCCCTTTGTGGACAAAATGACTGTGATCATTTATCACAACTAAATACTTTTGAATTGATTTTTCTACTGTTTTTGGTTACTTACCCATTTGAATTTTCTCTTTTCTGTTTCACAACTAGTCAAAGTAAAGATTGGACTAATCAAATGGAGCATGCATGACTATGACAAACTTGTGATTTGAGACACATTTATACCTTACTAATATATTTTTTAATTCACTTCTTCACAAATTAACCATTAAAACTTATAAAAAAACTGTAATAAAAAAACAAATAAAAGGCGCCAAATTAACATTTCTACTTCAACACCAAAAAAGTTTACTTAGTTTATTCCTTGCATCAAATATAATAACTTTAAATTCAATATAACAAATTTTGTTCTAAATTTTATAACATCAGTTTTATGTAAATATTCTCCTATAAACTGTTTCAAAACCTAATTTTAATGTATACACATACTGAATTGGTACAGCTGCATGTACTCACGGAATCTTGATCAATATACCAATTTTATTTTAATTCTTCAGTGCCTTAATTTCCTCATCTGTAAAATGAGGATAATAATGGTACAAGCACTTTGGAAAACATTGGCAGCTTACCATAAAGTTAAAACATACACTTACTAATAGTATGACCTACAAATCCAACTCTGGGCTAATTATCCAAGAGAAATAAAAACATGTTCATACAGTTAAAAAAAATAAAATAGACAGGGGACTTGAACAGACACATCTCCTAAGCAGGCATACAAATGCAAATCAAAACTACAATGAGATACCACTTGACACCTGTTAGAATTGCTATTATCAATAAGACAAGTAACAACAAGTGTCAGAGAAGTTGTGGAGAAAAAGGAGCCCTCGTTCACTGCTGCTGGAAAGGCACACTGGTACAGCCACTATGAAAAACTGCACAGAAGCTCCCTTAAAAATTAAAAAATAGAGTTACCATATGATCGTGTAGCCGCTCTTTTGGGTTTTTACCCAAAAAACTTGAAAACATTTATTCATAAAGATATATGCAGAAGAGGCTCGCTGGTGGGGCCCCGGGGTGCGGGCCCCGAGGGCGGCAACCCGAGCGGAGAGCATTGGAGGGAAGGAGTCGGCATCGTCCTCCGCTCGGGCCCGGCCATGAATGGGCTG
>NW_006299245.1:3443242-3471229 GCF_000327345.1 Myotis davidii | reverse complement strand
CATACCACCTCCCTCCACAGGAGGGCAAGGCCTGGGTCCCTCAGAGGCACAACTGCCAACCTCCTCTCCTATCTCGGCTTAGCTGGCACTGGGCAGGCACCTGGGCTACAGCCTCTGCCCCTGGCACTGGACCTCCACTTCTTCCACATGTATGCACCTCAGCTTAGCCAACCTTCAGTCTGTCAGTGGGCCCAAAGCATCTTCTCTCCCTTGGTATCTCTGGGACTGGGATGCGTATCTGACCCCCATCTCCTTTTCACCTTTTGCTGCTGTTGGCAGCTGCTGGCTCAGGGGCATTCCACCTCTGGCCCTGGGTTCCACTGCCCTCGACAAGGGCTCCAGGATCCAGTCTTGCACCCGCCCAGAGCCGGGAGGGCCAAGACTCTGCATAGGATATTTAAGTTGAGGAGCCAGCCTCCTGGGCACATAGAAATTTAAAAGAAAATAAAAAAGATATATGCAGAAGATACATGTTAACTGCAGCATTATTCACGGTGCCCACGACATGGAAAACAACTGAAGTGTCCTCTGGTAGATGACTGGATAAAGATGTGGTACATATGAACAATGGAACACTACTCAGATGAAATGCTGCCATTTGTCATGGGTGGATCTTGAGAATATCAGGTGAAGCGAAGTAAGTCAGGAAAAAGTCACTCACGATTTCATCATATGTGGGATATAAAACCGAAAGCAACAAATGAATAAACAAACAAAAATTCAGAGACCTAGACAACAGTATGGTAGTTACCAGAGGGAAGGGGGTGGGAGGTTAGTAAAGTATAAGGGGGTCAAATATATGGTGACAAAAGAAGATTTGACTTTGTGTGGTGCACATATAATACAATATATAGATAATGTATCATAGAATGTACACGTGAAACCTGTATAATCTTATTAATCACCCCAATAAAATTAATTTTTAAAACTGAAAAATTTAATAAGTAGAATATTATAGCTTCAAAGGCTACCTTGTTGTTTTTTTTAAAACAATGAGTTAGGCTGAATGATTTCTAGAAGCTCCTCTACAAAATTGTCTTAACATGCAATGGTGCCTTTGTTTAAGAAGTATTCTCTTTGAATTACATTTGACATACTTATAGTTTAGAAAAAAGTTGAAATTCTTTAAGAATACTCAGAAGCTAACATTTGCTCAAAAAACTGCATATCTGGTTACCAAGGCTAACAGTAAATACTAGGGCTCCAGTGCAGCTGCTGCCGTTCCCATGCACTGACAGCGCCGGCCCTGCTTGCACCCGCTGATGGCACAGAGTAATCGATGCCAGCGCCAGCTGTGGGTGCAAGCAGGACCGGCACCGGCAGTGGGTGCGAGCGCCCAGCAGGACCACGGCGTGCAAGAAGGAGTAAAGAATTTTTAGTAACCACCAGCGGCTCTCCCTGATGACAGCAACCAGCGCCTTACCTTGGTCTGGTGCCCCCGCTCACCTGCTCCACCATCCTGCCACAGCCAATGCCCGCCATGTTCTGCACTCTGCCACCTGCTGCCAACACCCACCATTGTCCGCGCATGCCCCCTGGTGGTCAGCAGCACGTCATAGCGATCGGTTGTTCCGCTGTTCGGTCTATTTGCATATAAGGGTTTTATATATATACAAAATTTGTGCATGGGAGGGGGGCCTGAGACCAGTCTTCACCCTCTCCAATCTGGGACATCCCTCTCACAATCTGGGACCGCTGGCTCCTAACTACTCACCTGCCTGCCTGCCTAATTGCCCCTACTGGCCTGCCTGCCAGTCTGATCATCCCTAACTGCCTATGCCTGCCAGCCTGCTGGTCCCCAACTGTCCCCCCTGCCAACCTGGTCGCCCCCAACTGCCCCCCACAGCTGGCCTGGTCGCCCCTGATGGCACCCCCTGCCAGCCTGGTAACCCCTAACTGCCCCCACTGCTGGCCTTGTTGCCCCTACTGCCCCCCTCTGCCTACCTGGTTGCCCCTCACTGCACCCCCTGCCAGCCTGGTTGCCTCACACAGCCTGCTGTTTGGTCATTTGGTCACCCCTCACTGCCCCCCCTGCTGGCCTGGTCGCCCCACACGCCCTGCTGTTCAGTCATTTGGTAGCCCCTCACTGCCCTCTGATGGCCTGGTTGCCTCACACACCCTGCTTGTTCAGTCGTTTGGTCATCCCCCACTAACCCCCCTGCCGGCCTGGTTGCCCCACACAGCCTGGTGTTCAGTCATTTGGTCATCCCTCAATAACCCCCTGCTGGCCTGGTCGCCCCATGCAGCCTGCTTGTTCAGTCGTTTGGTCGTCTCTCAATAACCCCCCTGCCGGCCTGGTCGCCCCACGCAGCCTCTTCAGTTGTCCGTTCGGTTGCAATGGCCCCTGGCTCTTTATATATATAGATAGATAACATTGCTGTAGATATCTCTTTACTTCAAATATTAATTAAAATGTACAAGTTTTCTTGAATTGGAATTTTAATCCCTAAATTACATAATGAGAACTTAGCTTACTAGCTTTTGTGCTAGTACTTCTGTTTGATTTAGGAGGCTTGAAATGAGTGAAAGGCACTCTATTTGGCAAACTGTAAATGTCATATTTTGTACTCTTATCAGATTTTGATAGCTGTGAGAATCATAAAAGTCTATACATAATTTTAGTTCTTTAGACTAATGTAACCAAATAAGATATGTAGGTTAAGTAAGCTACTATTAAAATTTAATTCTATGTCCTAGAGCAGTTTTATAAATCAAATTAAGGAATTCAAATATGAAATTACCTCCAGATCTTTAATAATATCATGTAGTTCTGAATCAGCAGTAATAAAAGATGTTAAAGGTGAGTATATATTTGATTCATTTGACTTGGATGTTGTTTTTCTTCTCTCTCTATTTGCTTCAGACATTTTTCTCTTGAGTATTTGGGAGGAAGAAGTAGGTTCAATGGCATTAATAGGCAAGTCTATAAGAGAAAAGGCATTTTCAAAACACAAATTTTCTTCTCGATGTGAATGAACATGTAGGTTTTCCATTTGTTTTCTGATGTTAGAAATAACAGAGCTCGAAAAGTCTGGCAAAAAATCTGATGTAGACATCATTTCTTGATTTGCAGGACTGTTGTTACATACTCCCTCAATATCTGCTTTATTTTTAACTTGATCTTGCATTTTCTTTTCTTTTGCCATTTTTAATGCCAGGTCATTGACATCTAAGTTTGACCGAGTATGATAGACTTTCCAGTGTTTCTTCAGCTTCCTGTTTCTCTCCTGAGCTCCATGAGTATTGGTATTTGAGGAATCGATTCCGTAAACTTTTAAGCCATACTTCAGGGACAAATAGGAACTTAGGTAGCCTTTTCCAGAACCCAGGTCAATTACCTAAAGAAAAACAGAATGAATTAAACAAATGGTTGTATACTTTATACAACCTGTTACGTTTTTTATTTTAATTTTGATTCCTATTAAAAATCAACCATACTCATCACTTTTATTTAACTTTTTAAAAGAAATTCTAGACAGTGTAATATCAAGAAAAAGATGCAAAAGTCATAAATATTGGAAATAAAACTCTTCTTTATAGATAATATGACTGTGTCTCAGAAAATACTGAATAATATATCAAAAAAGCTAACACAGAAAGTGAATTTAGCAATGTGTCAGAATACAGGATCATTAGAAATTAATACTAAACCACTAGAATATATACAACACAGTAGCAATTATAAAATATTTAAATTAAAATAGCATAATATAATACCTAGTAATAAATGTAACAAAGGTTGTGTAAGATCCCTATATCTTGAAAACTACAAAACACTGCAGAGAAAAAATTTAAAAGATTAAATAATGATATACCATATTGACAAAACATGAGACTCAATTTTAAGATGGCAATTTCCCAAACTGACATAGATTCAATGCAATCCTAAATTCCAGCAGATTTTTAAAAAGAAATTGGCAAACAGATATCACAATTTATATGAAAGGCACAGTTCCTAGAATAACCACAACACTTTTGAAAAAGAATAAGGTTGGAGGATTTACACAATTTTGGAATCAATATAAAACTAGAGTAATCAAAACAGTATAATGCTAGTATAAAAATAGACATATAAACCAATAAAAAAAAATAGAGTTCAGAAACATACTAATACTAATATAGACAACTGATTTTTCAAAAAAACTGCTAAGGTAATTTGATGAAGACAAGAGTCTTTTCAACAAATGGTGCTGGTATAACTGGATGTCTGTATGAAAAAATGAACTTTGCTTATGTCATTCCAAAAACAAAATTAATTAAAAGCGGATCACACATCTAAATGTAATAGTAAAAACTAATAGCTTCTTAAAGAAAACATAAAAAAATCTTTGTGACATTAGGAGAGGCAAAGATTTCTTATGTAGAACACTAAGAACATGAACTACAAATAATTGAAAAAATAAACCTCATTAAAAATGAAAACTTTTGCTATTTAAAATAGTTAAAAAGAACTACTGAATAGTGTACTTGCAAATCATTTATTTGACATATGGTTCATGTCCAGATTATATAAAGAACTCTTATAACTCAATAAGACAAGCAACCAATTAAAAATGGGCAAATAATTTGAACACACATTTCACAATATCCTATCTAATAAAGAGATAATATGCTAATTGACCCTCACACCATCACAAAGATGGCGGCACCCACAGCCAATAAGGAGGAAATATGCTAATTGACTGCCATGCCCTCAAAGATGGCGGCACCCAGTACCCTTAGCACCATCGGGATGTGCCTGCCTCTGGAGTCCCCCAGTCCCCTCAGCCCCCCAGCCACCCAGGACTGGCCAAAGGTGCAGGCAAACCTCAGATGGCAGCTGCCCAGCTGACGCCCGAGGTTCAGGCAAGCCTCGTATTTCGGCTGCCCAGCAGCCCAGGTCCAGCCTGAGGCGCAGGCAAGCCTTGGATGGCGGCTGCCCAGGCTGCCCAAGGCTCAGGTAACCAGGGCCGGCAGAGGCTTGCGCTGCTGGCAGTGGAAACAGCAGAGGTGTGACGGGGGCATCACTTTCCTCTGATCGCTGGGTCACCTCCCGCCCCTGAGGGCTCCCGGACTATTAGAGGGGGCAGGCCGGGCTGAGGGACCCCCCTCCAGTGCATGAATTTTCATGCACTGGGCTTCTAGTGTCATATAAACAGCCAATATTAAAAGATGCACAATATCACTAGTCATCAGGGAAATGCAAACTAAAATAATAATGAGAAATGCACAAATATAAAATGGTACAGGCACTTTGGAAAACAGGGGTAGTTTAACATAAAGTTAAAAGATACACTTACTATATAATCTACAAATCCCACTCTGGACTAATTATTCAAGAGAAATAAAAACATGTCCACACAAAGTCTTGTAAGTGAATAGTAATAGCAGCCAAATAAAGGTAACGACTCAAATGGTCATGAACTGGTAAATGAAAAAACATTTATAAACATACTATGGTCTACTACCCAGCAAAAAAGAGAAACAAAGAGTCAATATAACAACTGGGGATGTTCAAAAGCTATGTCATAAAGATGTCAAACACAAAACATCATTTGTACAATGTTCTAGAACAGTCAAAACTAAGCAAATCAGTACAGTGGGGCCTTGACTTACGAGTGTCCCGACTAACGAGTTTTTTGAGATACCAGCTGTCTCTCCGTCGATTTTTTGCATTGAGTTGATAGAGTAATTTGAGTTAACAAGCTCCTTAATGAGCTCCTTAACGAGCTTGGTCTCGGAACGAATTAAACTCGTAAGTCAAAGCCCCACTGTAGTTCCCTGAGAATAGAGGAAAAAATAACTTGCAAAAGGGCATGGAGGAAACTTTTTATCATGACAGAAATATTTTTTATTATGGTGATGGTTACACAACTGCATACAATTACCAAATTTATCAAACTGAACACCTAGAATTAGAGAATATATTAATTAAACTAAAAATGATAAAATAAGTAAAAAGTTACCAAGAATACTTTTATATTGCCATGCCTCTTCATAGAAATAAATGGACAATTACAGAAATACTATCATAAGAAATTATCTACAACTATCTTTAATTCCTAACTAAATCAATTAAACTCTGTCGTAAGTATGAACCACTCAAGGAAACATGCCTATATTTGTAGTAATGCATATCATTAATTAAATCCTCAAAAATTTCAGGGGTCTTGTAATTCAAGTATTTCATAGGTAAGACTCCAATAAGTAATGTCCCCTAAATAAGTAACTAGCTTACAAATACTTCCCTATACCAGTTTTTAATGTTAATCTCTGGGAAACACAGAAGCATAATATATCTTGACTTTAAGGAAGTATAATCTAATTGAAGTTACCATACCTATACTCATGAATATAAGAGCTGTACAGTAGAAACTCTATTAATCAATTCCCTTATATCTGAATCTTCAGAGAAAGCAAAACTTTCCTTTGATTCTATAAAACACACTCACTGATATCAATGACAAATTTAATGCTAGAACCAGTGGTTGATGTAAACATCAGCATATTTGTTCCCACCAATTTAGATATTTTCTTACCAAGAGATAATTAAGTTTGTTTTCAAATATATATATTATATATATATATATGCAACCGTCCGACCGGTAGCTATGATGCGCAATGACCAACAGGGGCAGACACTCTGACCAGTAGCTATGACATGCACTGACCACCAAGAGGCAAACACTCAACACAGGAGCTGCTGAGCTGTGGTGACTTGGCACCTACGGTTCTCAGGAACCAGAGAGGAGGGAGCCCAATTCCAGGGTGCATCACCCGAGAACTGCCCTCTTGCAATCCAGGACCCCTTGGGGGATGTCGGAGAGCTGGTTTCGGCCTGATCCCCACAGGCCAGGTCACGGAACCCCACTGGTGCACAGATGCACTGGGCCTCTAGTATGTTTATAATAATTCCACTAGTAAATGAGGAAAATTCTGGCTACAAGTAACAGAACATCAAGTTTTGAACAATGAAGAAAATTCACTTCATTTTAGGAAATCTTTCAGTAGAAGAGTTGAACCATTCAGAGATTCAACGACATTCAACTTTAGAAAATATGTACCCCTACGTTCATGGCAGTGTTGTTTACAATAGCCAAGATATGGGAGTAACCCAAGTGCCTATCAACAAACAAGTGGATAAAAAAGCTATGATACATATATACAATGGAATGTTAAGTCAGTCATAAAAAAGAATGAAATCTTATTATTTGTGACAGCATGAATGGAACTAAAGTGTATTATACTAAGAGGAATAAATCAGAGAAAGACAAATACCATTATTTCACTTGCATGTAGAATTTAAAGAGCAAAATAAACTTTTGCTAGCTTATTTTTAATTCCTCTTGATGGCTGTAGAAACTCTTAGAATCATGTCTTCACAATATAATACCTAAAAACCTTTTCAGTAATGAGTAACTTTTCCTAGAAAATTTGTCAGCCTACATTTACATCTTATTGACCCAAGCTGACTTCTATCCCTTTCCAAACTGACTTAGTAACATATGCAGTGTTAGCAATAGAATGGAAAACTCTGTGCAATTAAAAGTTGTATAAGCCAGAAAACGTTTTGCCTTCACACTATCTGGTCTCAATTGCAAAATTTCCACCATCCTGATTTCCTACTCTTTACTCACAATAGTATTTTCCACCCTGGATCACCTTACAGGTTAGAAGACAGAGGAGACTCTAGTCCAATACCTGCTGTGACTGACCTTCCTAGTCTCCTAATTCTGTTTAGGATACTTCCTCACAAAAACATTGCTACACACAGTGGTCATTATACTTCAGATAGAAGAGTTATATTTTGTTGACTAACTTGAAGATCTAATTACCATTCTAAGCTAAAGGCTTTCAAATTTCAAATTTTAAATAAATTTATAACACCAATATGGAATTCTCTGATGAACTTCATAATCATATATCCATCAGTTTACCTAATTTTTCCACTTGAGTGTCTAATAAGCATCTCAAACTTAACATGTTCCAAAACTAAGTGCTTGATATTTTCTGTAAAGCCTGCCTCTCCCCACATCTTCTCCATCACAGTTAATGAGAGCTCTCTAGGGCCTCTAGTAAACGCAAGTGTTTCTGATTCTGAATTTCCATAGACCATCTTAAAAGTAAAGTAGTAGATATATAAAATGTTTTAAACTGAGCTATTGTGAGAACCAAATATTGCTATTAAATGATTTAACACAAAGACCTTTTAAAAGTCTTTACTTTAGGAGATTTCATCCACTAGGAACATTCTCCTTTGCTTTGAAAAAATTCCCTTAAAGCAGGTCTAACATGATATATTAAGCTATTTCAAAAATTTTTCCTGCTATTTAGAAATAAAATAAATCTGCTTTGTTACAGTTATTTATTATTATGCAATATTTCACATAAATAAAAGAATAAATAGTCAAAATGTAAAGTTATGAAGCACAATAAATACCCTTCTTCTTAGTTTTTGTGTTACAGTAGAGCAGATTCGACACCAGAGATTTATTTGGGAGGTGAAAGAAGGGTAGGGAAGTAGAGAAGAGAAAAAGAGAAAGGAAGGCAGCCCAATAAAAGGTGCATTATTAATCAAGATACTTGTAGGGCAACTTGGGTTTAATTGCACTGGGAAATTCTGAGAGCTAGTGTAGAAGGCAGACTCAGAATCATCCACCTGAAATGTCAGGGAGTTGATGTATTTGATATCAACTTGTACCGATCAGTGGTTCAAGGCTTGCCACAGAGAGGAATTAATTCCCAGAACCTGTATGCAAGCAGCGCCTTGTTTCAGCAGCCAGAGAAAACCCACAGGGAAAGAAATGCAGACATTGCCAGGTAGGGAGGAGGCTGGCACACCATGCAATGGGAAGGCCCAAGAGTATTAGGTTAGGTGTCCAACAGCACCGGCTATACCCACAAACCTATCAGCCATCCTAAAAACTACAACATTAGTATTTCTGCTGCCTTAATTGTGGATGGTTTTCCATCTATAACCCATTTCCCTGCTTCCCTACCAGAGGTAATTAACTATTCTCAAATTATTATGATTCCATTGCTTTTTTTCTTATAATTTTTTGCCTTAGGAATATACCATTATTTTTCTTTAGAGCTTCTAAAAATGGTACCATAAAATATGTGGCCTTCTATAAATTGCTTATTTTTCCCCATTCAATTTTATGTTTCTAATATTCACCCATGTGATTTGTATGGCAACAGTTTAAGTTTCACTGTGTACTTGCAACTTCTGGTCCAGATGAGCATCACTGCCATGGTGAGCCTGTTACTAATCCTGAAAGGTGTTGCTTAGGTATGATACACTTAAAAGATTAAAAATTATTGCTTAGCTCTTGTCTTGCTTCCCTCTACCCTTCAGAGCTACATTGTCACAAGTGGCTGTGCACACCTAGCCCACACTGTGATAACTTTCTAACCATCCTCAGGATCTCCTCAAGTCTGGAAGAATCCATGGAAAAGATTCTAACACCTAATAAAAATTGAAGGAGGGAAAATTGTCCATTACCCCCATAGATGTTCTCATAGGGATAAGAAAAATAACTTACTATTTTTATAAGCCAGGGGGAAAAATAACTCACTATTTTTATAGGTCCAGGCAATCTTTGATTTTATTTTAACATCTGTTTTCAAAGATCTGTTACACAAAAGCGATTTCTCACAACAGGAATGCATTGTAATTCTGACAGTGTAAAAGAATCCAAGTTCTAAAATTTAGTTTCTTTGTGTTACTATAATGAGGTAGGTGCCCTATATCACAGCTTGGCCAGGTCCTGAGAACAATTTTGCAAAATGTCATCATCATAATGCTGCCTAAAGTTGGAGTTTTAACATGTCAAAGGGAATCATCTTTAACTTCTATCCACTCTTAAAAGAGTGAAATTTGTGGCAAAACATGCATAGTGATACCTTATTTTTAGTATAGATTTGTTATAATTGGAGTGTATTTGGGAAATGAAAACACATTTTTAAAGGCTCTGACATATCTCATGTCAGCTATTACTTAATGGCATTTTAAGGACTAGATAGTAATAGTAGAAAAAAGAATTTGAATGATACAACAAAAAAAAAAAGAGAGAGGCAATAATCTTGACACCTGAAAATAAAGGGAAATACTCTTACCTGTTTTATCCCACAGTAATCAGCAATACTGCTGATCAGCTCTGACATTGCCTGAACTTCGTGAGATTTTTTCAAATTCATAAACTCATCTAGCTTCACATTGTCACCTGAGTAAAAATACAACAAAATTAAAACACTGCTATCAAAGAAACAAAAGTTAATAAGGACCATCAGTTGACATTCATGTTTTCTGTAAGTAACTATGAAAATAATATAAATCCTATTGTGGTATCTACTAGTATATAACAGATCTCTATAGGTTCAGCTCCTATGATTCAAATTTGAATTAATGAAATAAATAAGACTGACAGAACATTATTAAAATGTCCCTTGATACATAAAACAATTAACTATAAAGAAAAAGACTGATAACTGAATTATCATATAGAAAAAAATGTGGAGATCCATAATGAAGTTGTTTAATATGTTGCATAAGAAGACCCACTTGGCATAAGCCTATGTGGGTTCATGATATAAGGTTGAACACTAAATTAAGACCATATTGAAAAGACATACATATATGAACAATATACTGCTTCTAAATGCCTAAAATCATACATACACATACATGTACACACACACACACACACACACCTACCTACCAGTTTTCTCTTCTTTATTTCCTCGAAGGGCTACAAGCAATTGCTCAAAAGGAGTACATATTCCCAAGTTTTGTATAGAATAATATTTCGCAGCCAGAGCAAAGGCTTCCACACTAACTAGCTTCTGGGAAGTTTCACAAAATATTTTGGAAAAACCAGTAATACCTAAAAAAAAAAAAAAAGCCAGGAAATGTTAGCAATACTTAAATAAAAGCTAATTGTGTGAGATAAAAATAAAATAAATGAAAAAAACAGTGGATCTTTACAACAAATTACAATACTTTCATTTTAGTGTGAATTTTCGCAATAACTTTAATGGTTCAATTATATTTGTTATTTAAACTGTTAGCTATTGTAGCACTCAGTTTTCTCCTAACACAGTACACAATTAATATATTTAAACTCCAAATTAAAATGTGGCCTTTTTTTGTTCCATGAGACAGAAAAAAAGAAAAAGAAGTTTAAATTCTGCTAAACTATAATGTAGTCATGAAATTTATGAATGGTCCTGGCCGACCTACAAATGTGAATTTAAAGGTTAGTCCCCACAACACTGTCATTCCCTGTCCACACTGCATGTGGAATAATTCCAATATCCTCTGTGGTATAAATATTTCTGTAAAACAATTCCTAAATAATTAAACCATGTAGAGTTGTATGTGTGTGTGTGGTGGGAGGGGGTGGGGAGGAGATATGTGTTCAGTGCACTGAACCCAATATGAGTTCTAAAACTAATGAGATGATGATCAGGTGAAAACATTCCATTTTCTTCCCATGCGCAGTTGAAACCAGACACTCTGAGGTTATCAACAGTTTCTAAATGCTCACTCATTTAGAAGAGTTTGGTGAACTGCTGTACTGCCTGCAACATCCAGTGGCCCATTATGTGTGAGGATCACGCAGCTTGTTGAACTCAGGTGTGGCCACACCTCGCCCAGGGGAACTGCGTCATTTATAGACAGAAGTTTTGAGAGTATTAGAAGATTCACTGCACATCCTTTCCCCAGAACTGTAATAGCTGAAGGAAGTGTCAAGGTGGAACCTGCCTCAGCCTGAGTCCCCACGTAACTACAACAAAGACATCACTGCTTCAAACTACAACGGACTTGCAGAATGAGAAAAGTAAACTTGTTTTTAGTCACTGAGATTCTAGGCTTATTACTGCAGCACAATATTACCTATTCTAATGAATATGCATAAACACACTGATAGATTTACTTTGTATTTACTCAATCCCACTTTTCTATGGTCATTTTTAATACATGTTAATTTATTAATGAAAGGTTAAAAAAGGCATTCAAATGTGTCTATAGTGGTTCAAAGAAACTCTTTGAATGAAGAAGTCCAATGAAGTCCATTTACTGAAAATTATTTTTAATAATTCAAAAAAGCCACACATCCAGTGGTTAAATGAAGTATTTAAAAACTTCTGGTTATAAAAGCATGTGCAATCCAGGGAACAACTTTGGTCCTACCAGAAAAACCATACTACATATTATGAAGTCTATTCTATGATAGCTGATCCTCCATAGTTCCTTATAAAATTATATAAATCCACTTACACACAAAGAATGATGCTCCTTAGCAAAAATTAAAAGCAAGAAAATTGATGGTTTGCAGAATTCAAAACAAAAATTGTATGCTTAAGACAGTATCTTTTTATTTTTTGTTACTTATTTTTTTAAAGAGTTTTTAAAAATATATATTTTGATTGATTTCAGAGAGGAAGGGAGAGGGAAAGCTAGAAACATCAATGATGAGAGAGAATCACTGATCAGCTGCCTCCTGCACACCCCCGATTGGGGATCAAGCCCGCAACTTAGGCATGCGCCCTGACTGGGAACCGAACTGTGACCTCCTGGTTCATAGGTCAACGCTCAACCCGAGTCATGCCGGCAGGGTAAGATAGTATCTTTTTAAAGTTATTATCTACTAAGTTGTTGGTGGTAACATTTACCAATTTAATTAATAAAAATAAAATTGGCAGAGATATATAACTTCCATTTCTGAATCAATTAAGTGGGAATTTAAACTGTAAAATTACTATAGTGATTTATTTAACATATATTTTGTATATGATATAAAGTTCTTTGGACATTTTACAAACTGAAATTACTAATGCAGCCAAAAGTAATAAAATCCACATCAAAATATTTAGGCATGATACAGAGGGGAAAACTCAGTCAACTATTAAGTGAGACTCTCAGGTTTAAGGGCCGTCTCAACATCCCCAAGTTCCAGGGCAGCAATTTCTTAGAGTGTGATAGAATAAGAGTATTAAATCTCAAAGTGCAGAGGGACTATTATAGTAGTCAGTTATTGGACAATGTTGCCAACAGAAAGAAATGTGATGTTTCTGTTGGAAGAGTAAAGGTTCAAATCAACTTAACTATCCTACTCAGAATACTTGAAAAAATTCCAATTCAAGCTTAATTAAATGTTGTTAATTTGCTTTTAATTATAGGCCTCCCAGTAATTCAGAATTTTGGAGATCTAAATTACAAAGATAGTATCTTTTCAATAATGTTAACTTTATAAAAAGAATAGTGTTTTTATTCAATCCATCAGTTTAGGTTACTAAGAGTGACACCAGTTTAGTCAGAAAAATATAGAACTCAATGAAAAAATATTTTTGAATTAGAGAAATATATATAGATTCTGTACTTTCTTTGTTTTCAAGTAATCAGCCTATAACTTTTTCAGAGAGAAGAGAGAGGAGAGAGGAGAGACGAGAGAGGAGAGAGAGAGAGGGAGGGGGTGGGGGGGAGGTGTCAATATTCTTGTCATTACTTCCATCTCTGAAACAGTATGTGAGCAGAACTATATGGAGTGGTAACAGTGTACATATTCCTCATATGCTTCTCTAGGTAACTGTATAATGAGTTTGGGTTTGACAGCCAGCAACACAGAATCCACAGCGCTACTGAATTTATATTTAGTTAATTCTTAATTAGCTAATGTTTTTACACAGGGAAAGCTTTGTTTTCAAATTTGGTGCCCTCTGCACCTGCATATTATGTGGCTTGATTATTTTGCCAACATCTCCCTCTACTGGACGTACGTGTTTTGCTTTATTACATGCATTGGTTTTATTAGTTTTTATACACCCTGTATCACTGTTCCACAGAGGTTTCTTATAAGATAGGTTAATAGGGCATGAGGAAGCAAGGGGAGCAAACAGGCAGGGAAGTTATTGTCTACAATATGAGATCAGGAAATCTCTAAGTATTCTTTTTTTAACAGCAGAGATCAATGTAGTATTAAGGAAAGACAGAAAAGTTATATATACACGTTGGATTATAAAAATGTTAAGGTAAAGCCCTAGCCAATTTAGCTCAGTGGACAGAGCATCGGCCTGCAGACTGAAGGGTCCTAGGTTCAATTCTGGTCAAGGGCATATGCCCAGGTTGGAGACTCAATCCCCAGTGGGGGGTGTGCAGGAGGCAGTCGATCAATGATTCTCTTTCATCACTGATGTATCTCTCTCTCTCTCCCTTCCCTTCCTCTTTGAAATCAATAAAAATATATTTTTTAAAAAGTTAAGGTAAAGAAATGAATAATAATGTTTCAAAATTAAAAATAAAATAGAATCAATGAATATATAATATTTATATTTAATAAATAAAAAATGTCAAAACTAAATGTGTTTTTTTACTTGAATACTACCTAGCACTTTAAGGAAGTCAGAGTGCTATTAGGATACACAAAAACTCATCACTATTATTGCTTTATTGCTAACATTTATTACACATATACTATATGCCAGGCACCATGCTAAACAGCTTACATTAAATGGAATAGTCTGATAAGCTAGCTACATAGTAATATTATTCCCATTTATAGAGGAAGAAATTGAGACTTAGAGAGGCTGCAGTGTATCCAGGTTCACAGAAACACGAAGTGGCAAGGTGTGAACCAAGGCAGTGTTCGACCTTGCTTTTAATTCCCACATTTAATCAGCATGCCATAACAGTAAGTCCACTGGACAACAAATGAAATCAGGCAAAAGAGCAGTTAAGAAAAGTGCTAGACAGATTGGAATGTCAGAACCAGGTCTAGCAAGAATTGCCTCTGGCATAGATCAATACATGTAATATCTTAAGATAGTTCATACTCACTTTGTTTATCTTCTTAATTCTTTCACTTTCTTTACTCCCCTCAACACCTCCCTTTTTACGAGAAGCAGTCTTAAGGCTTCAAGAAATTAAAAAAGTAATTTCTACATTTAAAACAACTGATAAGTCTCTGAAAAGGAAATAAAAGTTTTTATGATAAGGTTTTGTTGTAGTATCTATTTCTAGAAACAAGGCAATGGTACTGCTTCGTGTCCAGTTGAAAAGCAACATACCTTGCATGTAGCAGGTACTCAGTTAATAGGAAATAAATGGATGAATGAATGAAAACAATTCCTCAGAACATTTATTACTGTAGCATCACCAGGTACCCTGGGCAGAATGAGTTATCAGATTCTGTGGTGGTAGTGATTACTGAGGCCACTAGGAGGGCTTCACTAGCTGAGCCTGTGAGAGCAGCATGAAACCTCACCTCAGCCCTAACGTTTATAATTGCAAAGTGAAGAAAAGATTTAGGAAATTTAGAATGTGATGAAATACAAAATGCAACTGTGTATTAATTCTGGGCTTTAACTGTGTTACAAGGGATTAGGGCAAAGGTTACTACTGCTATTATAACACAGACTAGAACAGTCCCATGCCCAGAATTTCAAGAAGAAATCAGTAGTGCCCTCTTAACAATCTTCACAAGGACATGAAAATGTTCTGTATTCATCCTATATAATAAAAGCCTAATATCCAAACAGACTGAACGGCGGAACGAATAGTCACTATGACTCATACTGACCACCAGAAGGCAGACGTCAATCCTGGTGAGTGCAGCAGTGGTGGCGGGAGCCTCTAAGGATGTCCGACTGACGGCTTAGGCCCGCTCCTCATAAGCCGTCAGTCGGACATCCCCGAGGGCTCCCGGACTTCAAGAAGGCTGGGCTGGGCTGAGGGACCCCACCCCTCCACTCTCCACCCCCCGAGTGCACGAATTCATGCACCGGGCCTCTAGTTCCTACATAAATGCCCTACAGATATCTGCAATTCAAAAAGTTCAAAACTGAACAAACGTTCTCATGTTCGCCAAACCTTTCCTTTCTCCTGTTTCCTATCTAATTAACAGTGTTATGCCTCACCCAGTGCTGAAACTGAAAATCTGGGGACCCCCTGCCGCCACTATCATGCTGTGGTTTAAACTCCATTAACTCTCACCAGTGCCACAGCAATAGCTTCATAGGTGATATTTTTTTCCTTACTGATAAAATTACGATAGAACAATGCTCAGTAAGTGTTGGCTGAGTTGAATTATGTTTTCTAGAATGGAAACTTACTTACTAGTATATTCAATGCAAATTTAATAACATAGTTTAAGGCTTTGGCTTCTGTTGACTTGAGGCTTCAGTCCTTTATACTTGCTTAGGAGACTTAAATGCAAAGTTAAAGTCTGACTTGTTAAACTATGAAAATATAGATGGGATGTATTAAATTTTATGAGTGCTTTAATATACCTATAATTCTATCATTTATGTAAGAAAGAAAACAGAATATATACTGTTGCTTTTTAAAATAAATCAATTTATATCATCCAATTATGTGCTAAAAAACTTTGCCAATGCTACTTGAGTGTAATTTATGGTTGCATACAAAACGAAAAAATATGTTATTTCCACATGAAAACCTCTTAGAAAGAATAAGATATTACTAACAAAGAATTGACATGCATGTCCTTATTGTGCCAATATTAACATGAGATTGGATGTATAAAGCACGTGTAAGCATTTCAGAAGCATTATTCACATTTAGCTGTTACTTACAAAAATAAAATTAAATATAAAAATAAGAAAAACCTAACCACAGCATTTTAACTCTAACAGATCCTTTCTATAGTTTAATTTGAAGGAAAAGGAAAAAAACATACAAAACTCCCAGCAATTTAAAAGTTGATTTGGTAAACGAAAAATAAACTTCATTAACATAAACAAGTGAGCCCTGGTCGGGTAGCTCGGCTGGTTAGAGCGTCATCCTGATACATCAGGGCTTGATCCCCAGTCAGGGCACATACAAGAATCAACCAATGAATGTATAAATAAGTGGAACAACAATTTGATGTCTCTGTCTCTCTCTCTCTAAAAATCAATTTTTAAAAAGGAAACAATTCAGAGGCGCCCACTATGTACAACATGATAACTGAACCTGAATAAAGTTAATTTGTTACAATTTGTGATTCATCTATGGGACATTGTGTCTTTTCATTTACAAAGTATTTCGACAAGTGTTCAAAGTGTGGATTCTAATTCCAAGGGGATCAGCACTACCCAGTTGTAATTTTACTGAGATGCCACATAGGATGTGCTTACTCAGGTCTTTGCACTTGTTTTTAACTCTGTCTGAGACCATCTTGTATCAGATATTTTTATGGCTGACTTTCTCACTTCCTTCAGGTCTTTGCTCAAATGTTACCATTTCAGTGAAAACTTCTCTGACAATCCTATTTTTAAAACTGCACCCCACACAACTCTTATTACTCTCTGATTCTTTATTAATTTTTATAGCACTTACATCATCTGGCATTGCAAGTAAAATCCAAGAGGACACAGATTTTTATTTACTGCCATATTTCTAGAACCTAGAATAATGCCTGGCGCTTGGTTAAGTTCTCAATGAATGAACAAAGGAATGAGCAAAAACTAGTTTTGAGCCTGGCCAGTGTGGCTCAGTGGCTGAATGTCCAACTATGAACCAGGAGGTCACAGTTAGATTCCCAGTCAGCGCACATGCCTGGGTTGCTGGCTAGATCCCAAATAGGAAACATTGCAGGAGGCAGCCAATCAATGATTCTCTCATCATTGATATTTCTATCCCTCTCTTCCTTCCTCTCTCTGAAATCAATACAAAAACAAAAACAAGAAACAAACATGTTTTAAAAAAAAAAGAACTAGGTCTGAATTCTGGTTCTCAGGCTGTCTATTTCTGTGTGGCCGTGAAGTATTTATTTGTTCTAACACTTGATTTATCTATAAAACTAGAGGCCCGGTGCACGAATTCATGCACCAGTGGGGTCCCTCAACCTGGCCTGCAGGATCGGGCCGAAACCAGCTCTGATATCCCCCGAGGGGTCCCAGATTGCGAGAGGGCGCAGGCCAGGCCGAGGGACCCCACTGGTGCACAGTCGGGGCTAGGGAGGGATTCAGGAGGTTGGCCAGCCACGGAGGGACCACAGGAAGGCTCCAGGGAATGTCCGGCCTGTCTTGCTCAGTCCTGATTGGCCAAACCCCAGCAGCAAGCTAACATACCAGTCAGAGCGTCTGCCCCCTGGTGTTCAGTGCACATCATAGCGAGTGGTTGAGCAGCCTTAGCATATCATTAGCATATTATGCTTCGACTGGTTGAACAGATGTCTGGATGACCGGACACTTAGCATATTAGGCTTTTATTATATAAGAAGATACAGGATAATCAAAAGTTTCTATTTTCAGAAGATAACCAAAACCAAGTAATAGATTTCTAGAAATTCAACAACTTCAAAACTCAATTTAAAATAGAAGTATTTAATAAATGAAATAAAAGTTTAATTTAAATTTAATAAATCAATGTGATTGTTGGCAAATAAATAAATTCCAGATTGCAAAACTTCAAAAATTGATGTTATAATTATAAAGGCTATTTTTAAAAATGAATGCATTTCAGTGCATTAAGTGCTCTAAAATCAATCTATTGTTCTTCTCTTGTTCCTACCACAGACATTTCCTTTCTTACTTCAACTGTCAACCCCACTGTAGGCTCTACTCCCCACAGTGCCTCAACAAATGCCAGTACTTTAGGAACTAACTCTGCCATTGATCTCTTACTGAGAAGACCAGTATTTCCAGACCTACACTTCCAGGCTTTCAAGAATAAAAGAGATTTTTCAGATTTTTATTATTGAGACAAGACACATAAAAGACTTTTTGTCCCAGGTAAACTGTAATTGTAATTAAATTACTAAAGAGGAATTTTGAGAGAGTGAAACTGTCACAACTTTCCCTTAAAATTGTACTTTTTGTGCATTTTATTAACTTGAGTTTAATTTCTTCTGTTATTCTTATTCTAAACTCCATTATTTACATTTCAACATTAATATAAAATACATGCATGTCTAGTCTACTGTCTCATAAATTCAGTTATAACATTTGCCAAGTAAAGAAACATGCAAAATGAATTTGCGTTAAATATATATTTTTCTCTATCTAGTTCCTACTGTATCTCCAGCAGATCTTGTTCTTTACTTGCTTAATATTAGTAATGTACATAATTCATAAAAATCAAATCAATTTTATTCTTTGGTGGCTGCTGTACAGAGAATAAATATAAAATGTTAGCCTAAAGTTTAAGTTTTGCCATTTTATTTAAATAATCAAATAAGAGGGAAGAATTAACCTTCAGTAATTGACAATTGGTGCTGATTCCCCTCACAGAGGACCGATTTCAGCACTTGATTAAGATGAGTTAAATTAATGTTTAGAAATATGTAAACATACCATAATAAGGAACAAAGGTTATAAGAAGAAAATGCAGAATGAGCAAAGGTGTTGGTCTAAATCAAGATACATTCAAAGAGCTCTGTGACCAATAATGCTTTCAACCTCTTGTCCTGAGGTGTAAAATCTAGAGGCCTATGAATCACCTATAGCTGTATATAGTTTCATGTACATTTGTGAGCATAGATGCACTACTTGGGTTGTCCCAAATTCAATATATCTAAAACAGAATGCATTATTTCCCCAAACAGCTCCTCTACTGATTTTACTAATTCTGCTAATAGTATTATTCATTATTATTCTTTTAAGACCTTCTGAGAGTGAAAATCTTGAAATTATCTCTGATAATTATTCCTCCATTTCTATGAACTCTATATAAATATCATTCACCAAGACTTACCAATTTTCTTTGTACAGTATCTTTTTAAACTATCACTTCCTTTTATTTACTTATTTTTAATTGAATTGATTGGGTGACACTGGTTATTAAAATGATATAGGTTTCAGGTATACAATTCTATAATACATCATCTTTATATTGTATTGTGTGTTCACCACCCCAAATTAAGTCTCCTTCTGTTACCGGAAGGAGACTTCCTCTGTTGCTCCTGTGAGCAAGGTTCTTGCAATAACTTCAGAAAATGAATTTTCTAAGATTCACACAGGAGGATGGTATGTGGAAAAAGATTTTATTTGTGTGAATTTATATTTCTCAGGTTCCAGAGTCCCCTGCCCTTTAAGACAGTCTGGGAAAGGTGCAGTTGGGGTTCTAGCAGAGCCAGAAGGAAGGCCAGTGTCCAGAGTTTTCATTTTATGTTGTAGCCAGATGTGGCTTAGTATCCAAGCTAATTAAAGCCCATTAGTCCATGTAAAGTCCCGAGTGCCATGTAGGTTCAGGGGAGCATGTCCTTGCAACAGGCGTCACAGGAGCCTGTTGCCCTGAAGCCAAGGGCTAGAGAAGAAGGGAGAGAGGCTTCTTTGTCTAGAAGTTTATCTATATATATAAAAGCCTAAGTGACCATTTGACCAGTAACTGTGACGTGCACTGACCACCAGGAGGTAGACACTGTGACCGGTAGGTTAGTTTGGTGCTGGGGTCCAGCCAATTGGGACTGGGCTAGATGGTCCGGACACACCCTGGAGCCCTCCCGCGGTCCCTTCCTGGCCCCGATCGTGCATCGGTGGGGTCCCTTGGCCTGGCCTGCACTCTCTCACAATCTGGGACCCCTTGGAGGGATCCCCCTGGGGCACGAATCCGTGCACCAGGCCTCTAGTATATTTAGATTTTGCATGTTTGCAGGGGCCATGCCCATTGTGGCCACTTATTTGTTCCCAGATATGACTGGCAGACAGGTAGGTACCTCTCCACATCACTCAGACCTTATTGAGCATGTGTCTAAATGGCATTTGTCCAGTCCCTTCCCCCATCACTCAGTGGGAACAGACTTGAATAGAGAGTGTTAAATGTATTTTTTGGGCAAATCTGTATAAAATGGCATGCCTTTATTATTTGGTCTCCTCTTTCCTCCTTTCCTGTTAAATAATAACCAGGTTATTATAACAGCATCACTTCCATCACCATCTATTCCCCCTTTATCCTTTTCTACCTCCTCCCACACTCCTTTCCATCTGGTGATCACCATCACTTCCTTTCCATTTCCATCTTGCCCCAGAAAGTGTTCATCTCTAGACGAGCACAAAAGGATCTTAACCCATGTTCCCAAGGAAGGATGATTCCAAACAATTTACCAGACCCATCTCCAGATATTGACTATAATATTTTTTCTAACCTTATTTTTAGCTATTTATAAATGTACTAGAGGCCCGATGCACAAAATTCATGCAAGAGTAGACCTTCCTTCCCTCTGGCCGCTAGCAGGCACCCGGGACCCGGGCTTCCCTTGCAGCCCCAGCTTCGACCGGGAGGTCATCCAGTCTAATTAGCACACTATGCTTTTATTATTATAGATAAATACTTTGCTCTGTGTTCCTTACTATCCCCAAATCTCTTCACTCTTTTGCTTACACTGTTCTACTTTTCTGGAAGGCCCATATACTCTGTACTGAGCCATATTAAATTCAACAAACATTTAATGAGTGCCCACTATGTGGCACTTATTATATACTAGGTACCAGAACTCAGACGAGGAGAGTCAAAGCTAACCAATCCTTATAACAAAATGTGCTAAGTGCTCTAATAAAGGAGGAATAAAAGAATATATAGATGACTAGTTTGGTTATTAATTTAGTGTAATTTGACCTGGGCTTTGAAAGAAGATGAGAAATAAACGAATGTGTATTAAATAGATGGGGTGGGAGAGTTCAGGCAAAGAGTACAGCATATACCCAATAATAGCGGGAAAAAATACATGGTATATCAGGAAACAAGGCAGCTGAAGTATAAGGTATATGGGTAGAAAGAGAATGGTTAAAAAAAATTGATAATGCTATACTACTCCCTCATATTCCCTCTCTTCAACTCTAGTTGGAGACACATTTTAAAAATTGAGAACTGACATCAAATTATTCCAGCCACCTACCTCCCTGATTAGTTTATCTAGAGTTCAAGCATGTAAGAAGTTCAATCCTTTAACTTGGCTGACCCAATAACAACCTGTCATAGGCTTTTCATCCCAAGATCCCAGTTGATCCAGGCCCTCAACATGATTTCAACTTCAACAGTAGGGATTATTAAGGTATGGAGATTGAAAACTTTAAATCATTATATTTCCATAGGATTTGAGCACCAGAAGCAACCCTACATATCTTTTCGTCAAATGATCCATAACTATTTTCATTTTTATTGAAAATGTGAAGCAAACCCCCGAATTCATTTTCAAGGGGTACAAGGAAACTGACTGAAGACCACAAACCAAGAGCCACAGTCTTTGTGGGGCAGGGAGATTATTTCAGTTTGTGAAGTTAGGGAGGGGAAGAGGATACACCCAGTAAAGGGAGCTATACAACTAATAGTCAGATTTTTAATTTTTTTTCCCAAGAGAAGCTGTAAACCCAGATTTGTGTATGTGAATTTTGAAATGCTTCCTAAAATATTAAAAATTGTAAACACTTATTGGTCATGCAAGATATGTTTATAAACCATGCGAGACTGGGGTTGGCTATTTTTCCGCGTCAGCTATTGATGAACACCCTAGGCCAGTAGTTCTCAACCTTCCGGCCCTTTAAATACAGTTCCTCATGTTGTGACCCAACCATAAAACTATTTTCGTTGCTACTTCATAACTGTAATGTTGCTACTGTTATGAATCGTAATGTAAATATCTGATATGCAGGATGATCTTAGGCGACCCCTGTGAAAGGGTCGTTCGACCGCCAAAGGGGTCTCCACCCACAGGTTGAGAACCGCAGCCCGAGGCAGTTACTTCTTAAATGAGAAAACTGAGGCCTACAGCTAAATGTCCTGTGCAAGATATGCAGCTGATCAGAGTTAGAGATGGGAAGAAGCAGGTCTCTGACTCTGGGCTTCTGCCTCTACCTGAGGAGAGCAGAATATAAATGTGACTAACATTTATTATGCTGACTCACTTATATGAGTAGGTTTTAACATCTATCTCATTTACTTTTATACAACCTATTCAGGCCAGAATTGATTCCTATTAAAAAAAACAAAACAAAAACCAAACTGAGGCTCAAAAGCTTAACTAATTTACACAAGATTACATAGCTCTAAAGCATCTGAACAAGGATTCAAATCTATACATGATAACCACAAGACGCATATCACTTATATGTTGCCTCCTATTTGCTTTCATTAATAGTGGGAGGTTCCAGGTAGAGAGGTGATAGTAAATAAGGGCAGAAGGTAAAGAACTTTAATTTGTACAAAATGGAGACCTATATGATGGTTTTTGAGCAGAGGAATGACAAGATCAGAGCTATGATTTTGAAAGACAACTGGAGATCAGTTTGAATGAAAAAGCAATTGAAAAATAGGGTCTGGAGGCAAGAATAAGAGCTCCCAGTTATTGCTAAAATTCTGTTGCAAAATTAAGAAAGGAGGGGCCAAACTATTTGTTGTGGAAATAAGAAGCAGCAGGTCCAAGAGAAATGGAGGAAGAAATAAGCCTGAGTAACAGGAAGGATGTTAATACCATTGATAGAGGAGTCACTGAGGTAATGAGATGAGAAAAATAAAAGAAACATAAACACTAGTAGCCATGAAGCCATGTAGGCAAGTTTTTTTTCTTTATAAATCAGGGAAGAAATCTAAATTATGATAAATCATGAAGCTAGATTACTATAACTGCAAGCTTCCAGTGAAATGTTAATAATGTGACATAATTTAAACAAACAACAATATAAATGGATATCTAAACAAATAGTAGATATTCAAATTTATTCTGATTGGCTAAACAAAAGTATCATTTAAGTAGAATGAGGGGGAAAATGCCATAGATTAGAGTACTCTCCATGAATTTTGTTTTACTGAACTTTTTAATGATTCTTGTTGTGGTATGGTCTTATTTCCTGAAAAAAACCCAAAAAATTAAAAAAGGAAAAAACAGAGTTCAGGATAAATTACACGAGGAAAGTGAGTGAATAAAGGTTAAATACAACAGAGCAAAACAGATGTCACCAATTCTTTCTCTATTTTCCCTTTCTATTTCCAACATGCTTTCTGGCTCCATGTGTTCCAAATTACAGGTGAGCGCCATTTCAATACACCACAGTCACCACCATCACCACAACCAACAAAAACTACTAAGTATGGCCAAAAAGAAATTTAATCTATTAAATGAAAGAAAAACAATGTAAGAGAAAGCTCCACAAAGTAATAATCTATCATGGGCATATACTTTCTGTATTGTTCAGTTAAAATATAGTAAATTAATTATACAGATGCTCACCAAAAGGAACCTGGCCACAGTTTATCATTGTTATCTAGTAGAGAAATCGCCTGACCTCTTCGAGCTGCCATTACCCGAAGTCTCCTTGGACTATTTAATTGCCTCTATCTATCTTGTTCTCTTGCTTCCTGCCTTACCTTCAATAGCCTTTGCTCCACACAGAAGTCAAAGTCATCCCTTTGAAACATAAATCACATCTCACACCACCACACAAAATCCTTGAAGAGCTTTCCATGCTACTCAGAGTAAAAGCCAAGCCCTCAGTATGGCCCACACATCCTACATGAAGTTGCCCCAGCTCACCTCTCAAACCTCATTTCTTACCAGTCTAACCTGACAGCTCTGCTGTGTTTCCAGCATACCCAGCATGCCCCAGCTTGGGCACCTGCTCTTCACTAGGGCCGAAACTCTTCCTTCAGACAACTGCATGACTGGCTCTCTCACTTTCTTCAAGTCTGTTCAGATTCTGTCTTGATAGATAAGACTTCCTGATCATGATCACTGTACCTAAAGTAGCATTTCTCTCCACCTCACCATCATCTTTCACTTCCCCATGCCTGTCATGCTTTTCTTCACTATATTTACTGCTACCTGATATTACGTACAGAGTTTACTACGTTATCTACCCTCACTAAACATCAGCTCCAAGTGGACAGGGACTTTGTTGTGTTCAACACCCTAATTATAGGGCCTAGAACAGAACCTGGCAGGTAGATGGTGCTCAATAAACATTAGTCAAATACATGAATGGATTAAGTGCTGCTATCTGTTAGGCATATTCTCAACCCTTTCTATGTATTAACTCATTTAACTTTCATAGTACTCCATCAAGTACCTATTGTCCCCATTTTACAGATGAGGAACTGAGGCACAGAGAATTAAAGAACAAGTTAACAAAGCTAATAGGTTTGGGATCCAGGACTTGAATCCAGGTAGTGTCTGCAAAGCCTATTGAACTGTTGCTCAGGCTGTCACAGACTAGGTGGCTTAAACAACCAATATACTTTCTTCCTCACAGTTCTGGAACCTGAAAGTCCAAGATCAAAATGCTGCCAGAGTAGATTTCTGGTGAAGCCTCTCTTCTTGGCTTTAAATGGCTGCCTTCTCCCTATATCCTCACATAGTTTTTGCCAGTGTATGCCCTCCTGGTGTCTCGTCCTCTTCCTATTGGATTCACCCACATGACCTCATTAAACATTAATTACCTCCTTAAGGGCCCATCTCCAAGTACAGTCACACTGGTGATTAGAGCTTCAACATACAAATTTTGAAAGGACACAATTCAATCTATAACACCCATAATTTACGTCTTTGAAATATAGCTATTTTAAACATCTTCCTTTTTTATTTTGAAGAATCAAGTTGGGGTTTTTTTTTGCTAGGTCTTTTTAGTTGAACAGAGAAGAAGAAACTTTCAGGACTCTGCCTGGGCCCAAAGATCACCTGGCAAGATCTACTGAAATGGCTACACTGAGGATTTTCAGAAACAACTTGTTCTCATAAAACACCAAATGATTGTGCCAAACATCTGTTAGTGTACTTCCATACACCGTGCATTAACGCGTTGCAGCTCCGGGAATTGTGTTTATTTGTAACTCCTCATACAAAACCAGCAGAAAACCATACTTCTTGTGAGTCCCTGATGGAAATCTGTTCCAGCCTCCTTGCTGCTCCTCAAACACACCACTTAGGCTCCCACCCCAGGGCCTTTGTGCTCCCTGCTCTCATTATCTGGAGTGCTTTCCCTCCAGGTAGCTTCATGACTCATTGTTTCCCTTATTTAGATTTTTTCCCAGTGTCATCTCCATGAGGCCTTGCTGAAACAATCTATTTAAAATTGCAAACATACTTTCCTCCTGCACTTACCCTTACCTACTCTCTCTACTTAATTTTTTTCTGTGGCACTTTTTTTTAGGATTCTGGGGGAGGGGTCTAACTCTTCCCTCTAGAATGCAGGCAAGAAGAAGGTGAGGGTTTTTGTTTGTTCTCTTTACTGCTATTTCCCTAGCTCCCAGATAGTGCTGGCCCATAGTAGACACTCATTGCTGAATGAATGAACTTCTCCAAGGTCACACAGCTGGTAAGAGGTAGAACTGGAGTTTGAACCCTATCAGACACAAAAGTCTAAAATTTTAACTGTTAAGCTATACTGTCCATAGGAGCTAACAATTCCTAAGTACAAATCTGGTCAAAGGATTCTACTGCTCTTCTCTGACATAAACAAACAACAGACTGCAAATAGGAATGGAGAAAATGCCCATCTTCAAATAATCTCCACAGAAACAGAAATTAATATTCCTGACAAGCATAAATTGTAAAAATTCATTCTCTTTAACACTATAGGCAACTGACCACCTGTAAAAATTAAATATTTTGTTTCCAGGGCCAAAGACGTTTCAAAGGTGAACAACTGAGTCCAGATTCCATTTTTTGTTGGATAGATACAAAATTGATTGTAAGGTTTTCCCAAAAGATGTTAGAATTTTATCCCTAGCCTAAATAAGTGGTGTCATTTATTCATTCATTTACTTACTTGCCAAATATTTACTAACCACCTCATCTGACCAGGCATTGTTCCAGGCAATAAGTATACAGCAGTGAACAAAACAATTCTTCCATCTTTGAAGGGGAAACAACAAAAACATAGCTACAGTTAAGAAATGTATTAATGCCACAAAAGGTATTAGTTTTAATAATAATGGCCTTTGGAATTCATCCCTAAATAATTCAGAGTATAATTTTATCATGGTGGCAAAGAGCTCAGACTCTGGAGTCAGAAGTTTGAAACCCCATGAAGAGCTGTGCCCTTGACAAAGTAACTCAAGTCGCAGTTTCATAACTTGGGAGAAACAGAACCCATCCCACAAGGCTGATGTGAGGATTAAAAGAGAAAACATGCAAGAAAAGGCTTAGTACCCTGCAGACTAAATAATAAATATTAATTAATCCCACTGTCATGATTGGAATACGTAAGACAACCTAATTCTTTCATTGCATGAAGACAAAGGTAAAGCCATAGAAAAGTCGTGGGCTGTACATTTAAAGGTAGTTTCTTTTCTCTTGGGGGGGAAGCTAAGCTGCCATGAGTCATTCATTAATTCATTCACGTAACAAATATTCATTGAGCAATGCATGCCAGGTATTTGACTAGTTACTGGGAATACATGTTTATAGGGAAGACATGGTCTCTGCCCGTTTGAAGTGTAAGTTGCCACATATCATAAATAGTGGATATTAGGAGAGCAAACTGAGGACATGCCTAACTTTCTCAACAATAATCTGTGACTGGAAAGAAACCAATATTTACCACGTCCTATTATAGAAGGCTCCTCTAGTGGAGCTTTGCATTCAGAGGATGCCCAGCGCATAAGGTTCACTCGCAAGGGCAAGGTTGGGAACAGCTGGAAGCAAAGTAGGAGAGAACCCAGGAGCCTGTTCGGGTCCTCTCGTCATGCTACTTCCAAAATATACTAGCCTTGGTTGGATCTAAGTTTATTGAGGGTAAAAAACAAAACAACCCCACAGCCTACCAAAGTTCATGGCACGTGACCTAGCTACTTTATAAACAATTTTCAAATTAACTAGTAAATATTTCAGATCTTCGCTGCTACCACCGTAGGCCCCGACATAATCATCTCTTTCTTGTACTAACGGGCCTCTCGGCTTATGCCCCTCTAGTCTGTTCTGCAAATAACCATTAGAGTTATCTTTTCAAAGGGAAGTCAGGCCACTATATTGACTAAACGGCTCCATCGTTTCCTATCAGCTTCAGACCCAATATGCTCCCCAGGCAGTCCGGCTCCTGCCTGCCTCCCACCCGGGCGCCGCTCGGCACCGGGGT
>NW_006299245.1:3442597-3443216 GCF_000327345.1 Myotis davidii | reverse complement strand
AGAAAAATACTTTGCCAGTTACCTCATTAACAGGTGAGAATCTCGGTAATGATTATTTTTTTGTTTTGATTTATTTATTTATTTGCTCTCCATATGAGATGTATTTTTTAAATTCTTTATGTTTAAAGTATTACATATGGTATTACATAAGTCTCCTTTTCCCCCCATTGACCTCTCCCCAGCCACCCCCAACCCCCAGAAGATGCCCTCACCCCCCTAGTGTTTGTGTCCATTGGTTGTGCTTATATACATGCATACAAGTCCTTGGGTTGATCTCTTACCCCCTCCCCCCAACTGTTTTCATTGTCTTCTCGCCCATCATCACCACGTGAATTTATCTTGATGTATTACTACTAAGTGTTGCTGTCCTGCTGCCGCGTTTCCACAGGAACCGACAGGCACGGTGAGCACCCAGTTCCCCGCTTGCTCCCGCCCAGCAGCGCTCGCTGAGTGACTGAATGAATGGACCCCTGTCGGGCTCTAGTCCCTTTAAATTGTGGAACTACACAGGCACCCGGGGACGAAAGTGAGACCCCGGGACCGCGTCCCCGCCTCACCCCTGCGCTAACCGGACCCCCACCCACCTCGGCTGCCCCTCAGGCAGGCCCCGCGGGCCACA
>NW_006299245.1:3427889-3442537 GCF_000327345.1 Myotis davidii | reverse complement strand
TGCGCCCACACGGACTCCGTGTAGAAGTCCACTGTGTGTGCGTTGGCAATGGACAGGGCTTGCCTCAGGAACCGCAGCAGCCCCTGCAACTTGGCACGCAACGTGGGCAAGTCCTGGGCCACCGGGAGCGGGCTGGAAGCCGCCATGGCGCTCCCCCGCCCGGGCTGTAGGTGGCGCCAACCAGGTCGCGAGGCGGGGGCTCTGCGGAGAGCCGCCCAGGCCGGATCAGTAGAGCTCCGATCGACACTGCAGGTGGGCGATGGATTGCTTCCGCCTGGTGACGTGCTTTGACTGCGTCCGTTGTGAGTTTCCCGGCGACGCGCTGGGTATGCCATGGCGCCTTCGAGGCCGGCACCCGGGCGGCGGACGGGGGGTTTTGGGGCGCCTGGCGAAGGGTTTTCTCCGGTCGGATTCAAGAATAAGAATGTGAAACAGAGGACGTGGCGACCTAACCACCTGCAGGCCTTCGTGGGGAGCGTTCGCGAGGGTAAGAAGGCAGCCTTCCTGGTCCCCGGGCCTTTGAACTCCTAGAGTGCGCGACCCGCCGATGCGGGGAAGCAGGGTGTAGGCGCTGGGTCTGGCCCTCCCCGGGCGGAGGGAGTCATTCCTGAGCCGGCCGAGGCCGTGGGCGTCTCAGCGCCCGGTGGGAAGACGGGGCGGTGTTGGTGACCGTCCGTAATCATCTTCCCCCACTTGTCTCCATTCTTGTTCCGAACTCTCCCTCTGTATTTACCCACGAAAGCGTAAGCAGAGAGCATCTACGGTTCCTCTTGTGGGTGTATCATGTGTACACATTGGTGCATGTATTACGGGGAAGGACAGACAGGATAGGGCCAGAAATCTGCCCCACGCCCTTGCTGATTGCAAGTAACCCAGAGCCCTCCAGTCGTTTTTGACTGATCTTCCTTTCCTTTGCTTTGCTTTGGTTTGTGTTTGTCATGGTGTCTTGTCTGTAAGTTCCCGCAGATCTCGTTTGGAATGCATACATCTTAAGTTTGGGTAGCTGTTCAGAAAGTCATGCACCATCTTCTCTCTCTTGTGATGAGTTACTTTTAAAAGTAAGTCGTACAGCCCTAACCGGTTTGGCTCAGTGGATAGAGCATCGGCCTGCGGATTGAAAGGTCTCAGGTTCGATTCCGGTCAAGGGCATGTACTTTGGTTGTGGCCACATCCTCAGTGGGGGATGTGTAGGAGGCAGCTGATCGGTGTTTCTCTCTCATTGATGTTTCTAACTCTCTATCTCTCTCCCTTCCCCTCTGTAAAAAAAATCAATAAAATATTTTTTTTAAAAAAAGTAAGTCGTACATCAGTTTCTCTAAGGTAAAATAATAGCTGTGAGCTGTATGTTTTAAGTATCTATTAAAGACCGAGATGAAGTCTTTTAGGTGGATTAAGGAATTTGCTTTGATTTCTGAGCGCAATAAACTGGAGTCGTGCAACGCTCTAGCCATTTTACCATATTTGAGAGTATTACTTGAAGTGTCTGCATGATTAAGTTTGCCTGATCTTTTACAAAGAATTAACATACTGTTCACGCCATTGGTTTAAAACTTGTTTTCTTGAAATGACCTTTCAAAGCAAAACAAAGTAATTCTAGCATCTGAATGTCACAGCTACATTTTTCATGCCACTTATTTTCTAAGAAAGTAATTAACGATTTATGTTCTTCAATGTAGGACAAGGCTTTGCATTTCGAAGAAAATTGAAGATTCAGCAAAATTACAAGAAACTGCTATGGCGGAAAAACAAAGCTCAAACCTCACAGGAATCCCAGTTCAGAGATCGATATCCCGATCATCTGAAACATCTTTACTTAGCTGAAGAGGAAAGACTCAGGAAGCAGACTAGAAAAGTTAAGAACAAGTCAGAAGAACAAGCTAATGAGGCTTTGCCAACAGAACAATGTAACACTGACCAGGCTTTGTCTGAAGAACATTGTAGCATTGACCAGCCTCAGCCAGAAGAATCATGTAAAGAAGAAACGGTAAAGTATGTATTTTCTTATTTTGAAATCCTTTGTTTTAAGTTTAAGTAGTGTTTTATGAAATTAGACAATTTATATAGAAATTGGAATTGTTATTTGAGGCATTTTAGAAGTCACAGTGTAATTAGGTGATAATTTTTCATGGAGGCTTTTTTTTTTAATCTTAAATGACTGAATTAGGTTAGGTTAGCTTAATTGGAGAAGTAATGGAATGGGTATTAAAATATCTGGGTTTTCGATTTCAGCCTTTCAAGTACATTTAACTTACTTGGACTGTGGTTAATGCCTGTTATTAATATACTAGAGGCCTGGTTCACAAAAATTTGTGCACTGGGGGCGGGGGGATCCCTCAGCCTGGCCTTTGCCCTCTCGCAGTCTGGGACCCCTCGGGGGATGACCACCTGCTGGCTTACGCCTGCTTCCCAGGGGGATTGGGCCTAAGCTGGCAATCAGACATACCTCTGGCAGCCCGGCAGCCCTCGGGGGATGGCCACTTGCCAGCGGGGAGCAGACCTAAGCTGCAGTCAGACATCCTTAGAGCTGCTGAGGAGGCAGGAGAGGCTCCCATCACCACCGCTGTAGTGGCAGCCATCAGCCTGGCCTGTGGCTCAGCAGAGCTCCCCCATGTGGAACTGTCCTGACCACCAGAGGGCAGCTCCTGCATTGAACGTCTGCCCCCTGGTGGTCAGTGTGTGTCATAGTGACCAGCCATTTATTTACCTTCTATAATAGAAACTTTGTTGCTGTCACGAGCTGAGAGCCGGCTCCAGCTCCGTGGCCACCGCCGGCTGAAAGCAGGTATCTGGGGTTTGTTTAGCTTCTATAATTGAAACTTTGTTGCTTTCGGAGTTCAGAACCACTGCGGCAGGCGGGGAACCTTGGTTTCCTCCATCACTGGAGCAGGCAAGCCTCCTGCTCGCTTCAGCTGCGTGGCTGCTGGCCGCCATCTTGGTTGGGTTAATTTGCATATCTCGCTGATTAGCCAGTGGGAGGTGTAGCAAAGGTATGGTCAATTACCATGTTTGTCTATTATTAGATAGGATGTGTGTTTTTTTAAAAAAACTAATTTTTTTGAGAGGTATAGCTCGGTGGTTAACAGCATGAATGGACTTGAGCTGGACTTCTCTAAAATGGAAATTATGATAATAAGTATTTAATTCAGAGTTGCCATGTTGTACCTCTCCAGAATGAATTATTCTCAGACTCTGTGGTGTCCCTGACCTATCGTGACATTATAAATACTATATGAGTTTATTTGTTATAAAGTACTTTAAATAGTGTATGGTACATGAGAAGTACCACCTAAGAGTGTTAGCTACTACTGCTGCTACTACTATTATTAATCCAGATTCTTCCCCCGAGAGGTTGTGGGTTTAGAATCAATTAAAAAAGAAACAGAGAACAAGAATAGATCCAGAGACAAGTGGGGGGTTAGAGAGCAACCAAAGGACTTGTATGCATGCATATTAGCATAACCAATGGACACAGACACTGGGGAGGGAAGTGGGGGGGGGGAGGGGGGGGGGGGGGGGGGGGGTATCAGTTAGGAAAAAAGGAGACATGTAAAACTTCAGACAATAAAAAAAAAGAAAATAGAATAAAAAAGAAAAGAAACAGCATAGCACCATACACTTTGGTTTTATAAATGCTAACTTATAAAGCTTTCTCTGCACATATCTCAAGTTTAAAAAAAATGCCAAAATCTAAACTTGCAGTGAAGCTAGGTGTTACTTGGGACCATAACCTTTAACTTCACTAAAATTCTGTCCTTTAAAATTGGAGCTATTTGTGCTAAACATAATAGGAACTTGGACCCCAGGAAACAGTGTAGAAGGGGATGAAGACAGAGACACTAAAAATTCAGATTTTTAGTAGGTTTGTTCATCTATGGGTGCAAAGCTTGGCAAAAAATAGCTCTAGAAATGGAGGAATGAATCATTTCCAGTGATAATTGAAGTGAGGAGGGTTTAATCATGACACAAAATTCCTTGGCTAAAATAATATTTTTAGAGGTTTCTTATTTTGAAGTGGAAACAGGGAAAAGTTGTCACTGAAGAAGTTCAATAGAACTGCCTTAATTGGAGAAAGAGGGGAATACAGTGACAGCTATGTCAATATAGGAAACTTGTGCAGAGTAAGGATTGATCAACTCAAATACTGTAACATCCAAGAAAACAAGACTGAGAGCAGGTCTTTTGAGTTTGTGCTCTAGGCAATTATTAGCTACCTTGTAGAGAAGATTTTCAATAGATAACCCTGATGAAACTTTTACCCTTGCATGTAGCATCCAAAGCCATGGTCATGGATATGACTATCAAAGAAGAACATGGAGACCAAAGAGAGAAACACTTGGCGGGAAACCTGGGATTAGAAAGAGAAAGAGGCTCTAGCACAGCACACTGAGAAGGACAGTTAGAAAGGGTCAGGGCGAAAGGATGTCACCAAAACTAACGGAATGGAATTTTCAAAAGTAGTGAATGGTCAGTTAAATGAAACCGAAAAGTGCCCATTGACTTGATCATTATATTTGGCTAGAAGGTCATGACTGTTTTGGCATGGGTAGTTTGATTACAATGTGAAAGCAGAAATCAGATTACAGAGTTAAGTGAATATGAAGTGCCTATCTTAGTCTATTCACTATTCTTTCTAGACACGTGACCATGAAAGGATGAGGAATAAGAGATTGATAGTTAGAAGAGGATCTAGAGTTTGGTGATGGATAATTAGTGCATTTGTTTACTTTAAGAAGGTAGCTACTGAAATTTTTATACTGTGTTTATGAAGTTGGTATAGTAAAAAGTTGAGAAACAGGAAAAAGGAAGATTATTAATGAATCAGATAGCCTGAGGAAATGGATGGAGGCTGGATCTAAGTGGTTGAATTATCTGTGACAGTATGGGACACCTTCAGAGACATGAGAAGTACTTCAAGATAGAATAGTTCACCCTGGCCAGTGTGGCCCAGTGTCGGCCCACACACATAAGGGCCATGAGTTCCATTCCCAGTCAAGGGCACTTTGTGGTTCACTGCCCAACCCAGGGGTGCCTGCGGGAGATAGCCGATCTCTCTCTCACATTGATCTCTCTCACTCACTCACTCACTGACTCTCTCTCTTCTTCCTCCCCTCCTTTCCTCCCTCTATCTCTGAAAAACAGTGGAAAAAATACCCTCAAGTGAGGAAAAAAACAAAAGATAGACTAGTTCTAAGTGGAGTTGGGGTCATTTATGAACAAGTAGGTGAAGGGGAATAGAGATGAAGTGGTCAAAGAACTTTAGGATTCAAGTTCATGTCCACCTACAACTTCCATTATGTCCTTCAATTTAATGCCTTCTTCAGTCTGTGATTCCTGCCATTCATATGTTGGTTTCCGGTTTTGTTTTTTAATGTGTGTGTGGGGTTTTTGTTTGTTTGTTTGTTTGTTTTTTTACATTCTAGGATCTTTAAAATCTTTCTGTATTTTCCCTGGTTGAAATATTTCTCCAAGATTCTCCAGTTACCCCTTGTAATCTATCTTGAAAGTTATAACTATATTTTTAATAATGTTATTTGTATATTTTATTAATAAGATTAATGTCCTCTTTCTTTCCTCTTATCTCTTCCCCTTCTATTAATTTGCATTAGTGAGATTTTAATATACAAGTACTGTATTAGACATACTTGTCATAATTTCAGTTATATTGTTTTTAATCTTTACAACTTATTTTTCTTTACCTTATAAAGTTTCATTACTATTCCAAAGAAAAAGAAAAAGAAAACATCAAATCAAAAAGCACAAGAAGAATATGAACGGGTACAAGCTAAGCGTGCTGCTAAGAAACAAGTAAGATCTTTAAAAATATTCAGATTCCTATTTTGCTAAATGTATATATAATCTGTGTTTCTTAGTGTGGGGTACCTAGTATGCCCTCTGTAAATAAACATTTGTTGAATAAATGAATGGTATGATCAGAGTTGGAGAACTTTAACATATTCAGATTTTTTGATTATATTATCCTTGAGAGGTGGTCAGAAATAGAAGTTTAAAGATATTGCTTACAGGTTAATGATATGAACTTCTGGGATAATGTTTACTAAGAGTTTGGTCTAGGAACTGGCACTTTTAACAAGTACTTCAAGAGATTCTTATGAATAATAACATTTGAGAACCACTGACCTAAGGAAAATATAGATTACTTGCATAATTTTACATTGAAGCAAGTAAAAGCCAGGGGGGAGGTGAATACAATATTTCCTTACTATAAAGAGTTAGTCTTGCTAATTAAAAAGCCTCTAGAGCCCTGGCCAGGTAGTTCAGTTGGTTGGAGCGTCTTCCCGATACACTAAGGTTGCAGGTTTGATCCCCAGTCAGCACATATAACAGACAACCACTGAATGCATAAATAAGTGGAACAACATATTGATGTCCCTCCCTCCCACCTTCTCCCCAACCCTCTCTCAAAAATAAAATAAAAAGTCTATTGCATTAACTTAGCAAAATGGTACCACTCTCTGTAATCATTCAGAAACCCAAAATTAGAATAGACTTTTTATAATGAGGAAAACAAAATTATCTGCAACTTTAACAAAATCGTCATTCTGTTTAATCTGTGATTAACTTGGAGTTTTTGTATTGAAGCTTTATTTTTAGCACTTTAAAAAGGATAGCATATCAGTGATTGCACTGATTTAGAATTTTTTGTGTTTTTTTAGCTTTAGAATTTGGGAATTTCTGGAAGTTTCACATCTAAAATTGTATGATTATTCGTACAATTTCCTAGTCTGGCGGCAGACTAGGATGAAGCAGAAATATTTCACCATGGAAATAGTGAACCTTTGTCTCATAGCTTGTTACTTTCTGCTTTTTCCTAACCAAGCATCTGATATCTGCCACCTTTGGAAATAGTATACCAATAAGGACCAGTGTACTGTAAAACATGTAATGTCCTAAAATTTTCTTTACATAGATAAATGCTAGTACTTTATATTTATGAAAATTGACAGTCTCTTAGATTTCGAATGTTAATACTCAGCATCATTACTTAGGAGAAATCAAAATTAAGAACATTAATTAAATAAGAGCCTATAATTGATAGTAAGACTACTTTCTTTTTACTTTGTTTTACCTAAATTCCCACAAATACGTTCCAGATCTTTATGTGCTTTTTAAAATAAATGAGGTACCGTACCATATAAGAACAAATTTAAGTGACAATGGCGTAGCATAATGGAGACTTGCTCAGACTTTGAATTCACAAGAGCTGGATATGAGACTTGACTGTATCAGTTATTTGGGATTTGGGGCAAATCACTTTCCATATCACTGAGCATCACTTTCCATATCACTATTGCAGTGATGGCGAACCTTTTGAGCTCAGCGTGTCAGCATTTTGAAAATCCCTAACTTAACTCTGGTGCCATGTAACATATAGAAATTTTTTGATATTTGCAACCATAGTAAAACAAAGATTTATATTTTTGATATTTATTTTATATATCTAAATGCCATTTAACAAAGAAAAATCAACCAAAAAAATGAGTTCGTGTGTCACCTCTGACATGCGTGTCATAGGTTTGCCATCACTGATATATTGCATTATTGAAGAACGTTTAACTTTTATATTTGATTTAGTAAATGTTATAGTGCATTTCAAGTAGTGCTTTTGGATCTAGACACTATATAACGGAATTATTTTCCTTAGACTCAAATGAACTTGAGTCTTTCTCTTAGCAGATGAAATGAGCATGATCATTCTTAAATGGTTAAATATCATAATGCCTAGCACAGTGTTTTACACATATATGGTATGTAGCCAAACATTTTCCTGGAATTAAATCTGTCAGATGGCAAATTAAAAAGAATATGAGATATTCTGGAAATGAAGGTTTTAGTGTTACATGACTAGATAAAGTCACTTTTAATTTTTCATTGGGTCTAGTTAAATGATGAAATCATTTCATAAATATGCCTTCTGTGCTCTGAATTTATTTGCATACAGATAATTAAAATTGTTTAATAACTTTATGTAATAGCATGTATTATAGTGCATACTCTTTGCCTTAACATTTAACATTTGAAAATAAAAGAGACACTTAATATTTTGAAAATAAAAGAGACAGACCTAAAGTTTTAGCATGGTGATACCTGTTTCAACACAATTTCGGAACTGTATTTACTGTTTTTTACTAATGAAAATGACATATGTTAATTTCAGGAATTTGAGAGGAGAAAGCAAGAGAGAGAAGAAGCTCAAAGACTCTACAAAAAGAAGAAAATGGAAATGTTTAAAATATTGAGCAAAAAGACTAAAAAGGGCCAACCAAACTTAAATTTACAGATGGAGTATCTTCTAAAAAAAATACAAGAAAACAATTAAATCAGACACTTTATATTAAATCAAGGCTTAAAATATCTGCTGCCTCTTGCGTTCTTTTGTATATGTAATGCACCTCCTAGCAATTCACTACGTTTGTCAATATAAACTGGATTGCTAAGCGATATAAAATGTCCAAAAATTTTTGTTCATTTATATAAAGGAAAATTTTCTACATATACTCTGCATAATATCATTTGCTTCCTATTTATTTGCCCCTGAAGAAAGGGTGGCTTGAATGACTGAAAGAATCTACTATTTGGGTGACAGTACTTTTGTACCACATAATTCAGATGAAATAAAAATGTTTTTAAAATGGAGCAGAGCTTTCAATGGAGCATTTCAATGAAAATTTTCAATTTAGTAAACAACTGTTACGGTTTTAAAATTCATTTTAATAATGCAGGCAGTGATTTTCCTTGGATGTTTTTATTTATTTATTTTTAAACTAAGCACATGTTATAGGGGAGTGGGCTTTCTAGAAACCTGAGAGCATGCTGCAGGATATCTTCTGTCCCCACCATTCAACTATGGGGTCTTCATAAAGCAGAGTTTGATGTAAAAATGCAGAAAGCCTGATATTTATAAATATCCCAAAGTGGGAGTACATAGCTTATTAGTGTAAGATCTTGGGAACTCGGCAGTGTCACACCAGTAATTAAGCTTTCCAGATCATCTTATTGTGTAAGACATTGTCACTGGAACATGGCTGTTATCTCTGTGTATACTTGTGAACCGAGTCGCTGCTGAAGTACTGCTCCGCCTACCTCCTTGCAATCTGCAAAATGAGAAAGCCTTCACTGTCGTTATTGTAAATGATATTTGTAAAACATTGCATAATAAAGCCTATAAAATAATAAGAGAGCCTGAAATTGCAATAAGGTTTGAGGAGTCCTTGCATTCTACTGATCACTGCATTTAAAAGTGTAATAGATGCTGAGGAAGCAACTTACTAAGGAAAGACAATCTTTATTGCAGTGAGAAACGATGCTTAAAAATTTTCAGTGCATAATATTGCATTTAAAATAACTCAGAAAACCTACATTTGGCTACATTGATGAAGACAGTACATTGTGAAGCAGAGTAAAATATTTTAATTCCTTTATAATGATTTGCTTGTGTTTTACTTCTACACACTTTATCAGGGTAGGACAAAACAAGAGATCTAGTCCTTTTGAGAGTAAAAATTAAGTTCATTTTAACAGTTTTGTTGTTGAGCAGTTGTTATATATGCAAGGTCCAGGTTAAGGAGTTACTCTTAAAAAAAAAAAGATTCCTTCCTCCAAGGATCTGCAGTGGTTCTCAACCTTCCTAATGCCACGACCCTTTAATACAGTTCCTCATGTGGTGACCCCCAACCATAAAATTATTTTCGTTGTTACTTCATAACTAATTTTGCTACTGTTATGAATTGTAATGTAAATATCTGATATGCAGGAGGTATTTAGGCAACCCCTGTGAAAGGGTCGTTCAACCCCCAAAAGGGTCGCGACCCACAGGTTGAGAACCGCTGTATAGAGCAAATGCTAAGTGAGGTTATAGGACAAAAATCAGAAATGATCAGGTGCAAAACGAAGACACAGATTTGAGTGCACCAGAGAATCACCTAGAGAGCTCACAGTGCACATTTGAGGGCCCTACCCCAAGATTTGGATAGCATTGATGCGCTCAGTAATGCGTATTTTAACAGCTATTAACACATTCTGTTGTGGTTGGTCTTTAGACCATACTTTGCAAAGCATTGGACCCAGGCCTCAGAAGAGAGGTTTCATCTCATTGAAGGCATCAGGGAAAGTTTCGTGGATGAGAAGGATGTGAGAAAAGCCTTCCAGAATGAGAAGAGAATTAGAGGTGACAGCATGAAGGAACTTACAAAGGGAACAAAACTTACAGTGAATTTAAAAGTCTAAAGAGTAGTTAGGTTACATGTATATTATTACTGGTTGGGGAATCACACCTAACTTCCCACTTCTGTTTCCTTTCTTATGGTGGGGCACCCTCAGCCCAACATGGTGTCTACTCTCCATACTTTTCTGCCCAGGGAGGTAGTGACGAGTTTGGGAGGAGGACCTGGCCTGTGTGTACAGTGCATGTACTCTTGATTACTGTTTTTCTACAGAAAATTATAAAGAACAGGCTGTATTGATGGGTAGGAGGGTATGGAGATGGAGGCAGAGCAGGGCAGAGACCGTGTTTTGTAGAAGGAAACATCTAAACCTCCCAATTGGTGCTGTATACTCGAGTCCAGCGAGAAGTAAAGCAGTAATGACCTTTGAGGGAACACAATATACAAGTGGAAAAACATTGGGTGGCCAAGAGCTTGTTTCAGACTTCAATGTGTACTCAGGGAGCTTTGATCTTGGCAGTTTGTAGAGGCTTATGCTGGGCCATTACTTTTATTTTTATTGCTGCAGTAGGCTTTTGGTTGCTGTGGTTTTGGCAAGAGGCTTTCAGCCTGAGGGCACATGGGATTTTAACACGAAATGTAAGGTAGCTTTGTCCACAGATAATTGGTTATTTCTGGAGACGGTGAAATACTGGGCCTTAAACAGAAGTGAACAGACCTCAACAAAGAAGCAGGGTTGGGGCGTGGGAGTGTAGAGACACAGCTTCAGCAAACTCAGAACGTGTCACTGTGGCTCACACATATGCAGGCTTCCCGGATGGCTGCAGCCAGTGCCAGCTAAGATGACAGTTGGTGAGCTTCCCTGGCTTTACTGGCATTAACGGGCATTGGCATGGTTAGGCAGCTTCCAGGGTGCAGGCTTGACCTTGACCCACATTTTAATTCATTAGAGGCTGCAGAGACATGGGAAAGCAACTCATTTGAGGAAAGGATTTAATGTCAGAAGAAAATATACTGTAGATATGCTAAACATTAATGACTATCAATATTTGCTGCTTTAAATGTCAAGGCAGAAGACTTATATGCCATACGGACTTCTAGAGAAGTTCAGGTTTAAATTGCTCATGCCAGTCGTTAAAATGCAATGTAAAACAGAAAATTTTGACTATAAAGAGATTTTGAATATACTAGAGAGAATGGTACTGCATCACTGCATATCTGTCTTTTGCAAGATAGTATTAGTGTCTCAAATGACACTGAGAAGATAGTTTGCCAGGCTAAATGCATGGTGATGAATTTAACTTCTTTTTTTTTTTTTTTTAACATATTTGCACCCGGGCATGTGCCCTTGACCGGAATCAAACCTGGGACCCTTCAGTCTGCAGACCAATGCTCTATCCACTGAGCCAAACCGCCTAGGGCAAATTTAACTTCTTGATAAGAAATTTTTTCCAGTTTAGTGTTAGTGTGCAGATCATGGATTCTGGCATATACTGATTGGCATTCGGAGGAGGAGAAAGCCCTTGACAGCGATCCTTCCTACAGATTCATGAGTTTCTACGATAGGGTTTCTGCTATGTATTGCCTTTGGCAATTTTCTGGGAACATGATTTTGTTCAGGATTACTGCTTGTTAAATTTTGTGGAGGTTAGGCAAGTGTTATGGTGAATTTGGGTGTTCTATTAATTCTCTGGACCTTTTAAAACTTGAGACACACCATAGACTTAATGTGGAGTTCATTTAACTTTTAAGGAGCTGAATGATTCACATCTATTCCCAAGAAAGACACATGGGCTGCAGCTGCTATAAAAATCCATCTAGGCCATTAAGAACATTTCTGGTTGTGAGTGAACAAAATAAACTTGGGAGGACTTTAATTGCATTGGACTTTTACCTTATGAGGGCAAGAGAATTTGATTCTGGGTTGTGTTTTTTTGGCCTTTGAATACTAACTTGAAAGGTATTTAAAATATAGATTTAATTTTCCCCCTAGGAATTTGATAAGGGGAAGTATTTATACTAAAATATGGAGCATCAATATTTTGGTATCTTTCTGTATTTGGACAATTCCTGTGAAGAACACCTGATTGAATCACCCATGGAACCGATAGAGAGTCCTGCATCAGACATGCACATCTCATGGGCCTAGTGACCCAGGTTTTTACAGATGGATTTCTTGAGGTATAATAGGTTGACCATATTTAAAGAGTATAATTTGGTGAGTTTGGGTACATGTACACAATGATGAAACCACCTCTATAAATCACAAATTCATTACCATCATCTCCAAAAGTTTTCTGTAGGCCCTTAATAATTAAACATCTTAGTGGCTCTCAAACTGGTCCCAGGCACCCACCGATCTGCTTTCTGTTACTATAGTTAGTTTATGTTTTCAAAAAATTTTATAAAATTGGAATAATATACCATGTACTCATTTTTTATTTTTTGGCCTGGCTTCTTTCAGTCAGCGTAATTATTTTGAGATCCATCCATGTTGTTGCATTTATGAATAGTTTGTTCCCGAGTATTCCATTATGTGGATATACCAGCAGTTGTTTATCTATTCACCTATTGATTGGGGTTGTTTCCAGTTGAGGGCTCTTACAAATAAAGCTACTATAAACATCTGGATATAGGTCTTAATTCTCTTGGGTAAATACTTAGGAATGGAATGGTTCTATCATATGGTAGCTATATATTTAACGGTTTAGGAAATGTGACATCTGTAAAGAGATTGGGTACTGAAAAAATGGCTAGCTGCTGAAACTGAGAAAGGAACCTATGAAATCAAATTATATCTATTTATAGGGCATGTCTTCCAATTTCTAATGGATGCAGATGCTACTTTATATCTATTTGTAGGGCAGGCTTTCCAATTTCTAGTGTGTGCAGATGCTACATTTTTCACCTGAAATCTCACCACTTTATCTCCACCTGTTCCCTAGCATACTAATAAAATACTTGGGTAATATATGTCCAAAAGACATATGATCTCACTGGTCTTGTAACTTTTATCAATTTCAATTGTGTATCTTTGTTCCAGCTAAGTTAGTTGAGACTTGCTCTGTAACAGCATTGTGAAGTTTAATATTTTCCAGAAGGCACCACATCAGAGCAACCCAAATTATAGCAGTTCTTTTGAAAGTACTGTCCTCTCCTGATGCGATGTGAGATCAGATTCCTCCTACTCACTGGGCTGCAGATTCTACTGACCTGAGTAGAATATTTGGAACTGATCTACTAAGGTTCAAATGAATCCTTATTACCTCAGCCCCCACCCCCCACCGAGGTTATCCCAATATGTACTCAAACCTGAAGAAATCTCAGGAATAAAACCATTATTGAGTCTTTATTAGAATAGACTGTATATTCCTTGTGATACTTCTACATAAGAAGCTTATCAGAAAAGGGTACCCCTATTCGTTCCAGATCTGAAGTTGAGCAATAGAATTGTGATCCCTAGATTCCTGGTAGTTTTGAACACAGATTTGCCCTGTCCTTTATCCCCTAAAAAAAAGTAAATTTCACAGTGAGCAATTCATATGTAGTATTTCGTAGTAGACATATAGATAAAGGTAGTTAATATTTGCTATTTTGTGGAACTAACAGCATATATGGATAGTTATACTTAAGGGATTTACAGAATCCCCCTCATATTTCAACCTCAACAAGTCAATCTGAACAAAAGGACTTGATTTTCCCTTGTAGTACATCCTCATACAATATGTAGATGATTTGTTGCTGTGCCCCCAACGATACTATATTGCATAGTAGTTCACAGGGAGACTTCATGTACAGTAGTCCCCCCTTATCTGCAGTTTTGCTTTCCACACCTTTAGTTACCTATGGCCAACCGCAGTCCAAAATAACATTAAATGGAAAATTCCAGAAATAATACATTTTAAAGTGCACGCTCTTTTGAGTATCATGATGAAATCTGGTGAGTCCTGCTCAGTCCCCCAGTGAGGGCCTGGATCATCCCATTGTCCAGTGTCTCCACACTGAGTATCCTCCAGCCCATTTGTCACATAGTAGCCACCTACGTTATCAAATCGACTATCCTGATATGGCAGTGCTGGTGTTCAAGTAACCTATACTTTACTTAATAATGGCCCTAAAGTGCAAGAGTAGTGATGATGGCTATTCCCATATGTCCAGAAGCTGTAAAGTATATCCTTTAAGTGGGAGGTAAAAGTTTTCAGCTTAGTAAGTAAAGGGGAAAAAACAGTATGCTGATGTTGCTAAAATCCACAGTAAGAGTGAGTCCTCTACCCGTGAATTTGTGAAGAAGGAAACATAAGTTTGTGCTAGTTTTGCTGTTGCACCTCAAACTGCAAAAGTTAGGCCACAGTGCATGAGAAGTGCATAGTTGAGATGGAAAAGGCATTAAATTTGTGGGTGGAAGACATGAACAGAAGAAGATTTTCAATTCACTGCAACATATCCCCCCCCCCCCCAAAACACTGG
>NW_006299245.1:3424661-3427871 GCF_000327345.1 Myotis davidii | reverse complement strand
ACCCCCCCCCCCCCCATAAGCATTGAGCCTATGCGAAGACCTCAGCAAAGGATCTCCTCAAACGAGTGACACCAAGCTATTTATTGCAAGTAGGTGTGGCTGCAGAGATTCAGGAATAGGTTTGGCATTTGTTCATTTCACATCACATAAAGAAGGGTGAGTATGGTACAATAAGATATTTTGAGAGAGACCACATTTCACTTTTATTAAAATACTAGAGGCTTGGTGCATGAATTCTTGCACCAGTGGGGTCCCTCGGCCTGGCCTGTGCCCTCTCGCAACCTGGGACCCCTGAACTACTGTTCTATTTTGTTATTATTATTTTCTCACTGTGCCTAATTTATAAATAAAACTTTGCAATTGGTATGTACGTATAGAAAAAACATATATAGGATTAGGTACTATCTACCTTTTCAGGCATCCACTGCAGGGGTCTTGGCACATATCCACCCAGATAAAGCAGGGGCATGGGAGGATGCGGAGGGGGCGGGGAGGAGGCTATTGTATCTTTTTTCAAATGAGCTGAAAGGGTTACAAGCTATCTAGAGAAAAGCTATTATTTTGTTAAGAAACTACAAATAACTTGCATCACAATCTGTCAGCACACGGAGGTTTGCTGACCTCACCAGAGCAGAGATGATTTCATTTTGCCAAGGCCCTAAACTAAAAGACAATGAAAATATTTTTAGGATTGACTGGTTATTGTAAGCAATAAATACCTAATTTTTAAAAAGCTAAATATTCTCATGAGTTTATTAAGGCAACCATATGTTCATAAATGAAACTTTATCATAGGTATGTATGTATAGGAAAAAAAATGTATATATTAATTGTCACCCCAAGAATATTTTTTCCATTAATTTTTTTTTTGAGAGAGAGTGGAAAGAAGAGAAATGAGAGGGAGAGGGAGAGAGAGAGAGAGAAAGAGAGAGATTGGTTGCCTCTCTCACAGGGCTGTGAATCAAACCTTCGGTGCATGGTCCAACATTCTAACCATAGAAACACGCTGAGCAGGGCAGTGTATATATATTTTTTAAAAGTAGGGTATTTAGGGAGCCTCTTCCATGGGATGCAACATGGAAGAAGCTTTCTCCTCTTTGAATGCTTCTCTTCAACAATCTCCCACCTTGTCAACCCTTCTCTCTTTTGTTCAGGAAAGACAAAATGATACATTAGGAGTATTAACTCACTGGGACCTGTTAATTGCCTCTATTTGCATAACTTTCAGTTTGATAACAGGAATATTTTATATGTTTGCAATATGTGGCAGTGGTTGCCAAACTGGTTGAAGCTTATGTCAATACTGTGTTTGCTTCTCGTTATGATTTGTACCTACTGTGCAATCCTTGTGCACTTTTAGGCAATGCTCAAGATTTCTCTATCAGCAACTTTTACATTTATGAAATCCTTTTATTATCTCTTTTACATATCATTATTTAACATAGGTCAAACCTTACTGTTGCAACTTGATCCCCTCTTCTGAATGAATTGGAAACATGTGACTGTAGCAGTAACTCAGGAAAGTATGCCCAGATCTGATAGGCATCCTTTTAGTTAATTTTGATTTACTGTGGTTTATAGATGGATTTTATTTTGAAAATTACAAAGGCATTCTCTTTTGTTGTAATACTGAAAATTTAGCCATTAAAGCAGACCCATTATACAATATTTTTCTTCCCAGTGTTGAATCATAAATCAGCAAGTGAGATACAAGACGCCTTAATGAGCCAATTAGTTAGGAGTCGTTTATTGTGTGTGGCCCAGAGGGAGGTATTTTTTCCAAATCTCTGAGTGAAGTCACACAGGAAGTTTTCTGTATTTATACCTTTTGAGCTTCTTTTTCTGCACATTTTACAAAGGGCTCTCTGTGAGCTATTGTTACAGTTTGTAATCTTTGATACATAAAGTATGAACATTTGGCATAAGAATATGGGAATTATTATCAGTATTAGTCCATTATGTTAGATAGATAGCTTTCAAGGTCAGACAGTTAAGTTTTATCTTTTTCTATTATTCAAACTAAAACAGTTATTCTACAGAATAAGAAACTGTCTAAAAATGACAGAGTTTACAGAACAAGGGACTATCTAACAATAGGAGAGAATTTCAAACAGCAGTTTATATACAAGATGGAGGTTACGATGCTTCACCAGGTAGCAGACTTAATAGTACTGATGGAATGAAACCTGTACTGAGGCAAAAAGACAAGAGATAAAAAGATGGTAGATATGCTTTCAGAATTGTTCGTGACTTAAAGTGTTATGGAAGCTAAAGAATTTGTAACTTCAGATATTTTGACTAATAGTGGGAAAGACACCAGGGACTTAGTGAAAGCTATTTCAAACTCGCAAGGGAACCATGGTTATTAAGGTAGGAGCACATAGGCGGACCAAAAGCCAACAGCCATGCCTTGCATGCTACATGCTAAATGAGCAGCTTCTACCATCCCAGTTATAGGTGATGCTTCTAAGTTCACATCTCCTCACCAAACCTTCAGATGGATAATTGTCTCAATGTAAACTGGCTATTGTTGAACCAGCAATCTGATCAACCTTCTGAAAGACAGAATTAGCTATCACAGGGGTAGAGGCTGGAAGTCTATAGTCAAGGAAGGGCAATGCTTCCTCTGAAGGCACAAGAGAAAGATCTGTTCCATGTCTACCTTCTAGGTCTGGTAGTTCTTGGCTTGTGGTAGCATACCTCTTATCTTTACATGGTTGTTGCCCTGGCTGAGTGTCTCCGTGTCCAAATTTCCCTTTTTATAATACTACAGTTATATTGTACTAGGGGCCTGGTGCACGAAATTCGTGCACTGGAGGGTGGGGGGTGGGAATGTCCCTCAGCCCAGCCTGCCCCCTTTTACATACTGGGAGCCCTCAGGGGATGTCCCAGTGACGGCTTAGGCCCGCTCCCTGCTCCCCTTGGGGAGCAGGCCTAAGCCGCAGTCTGGCCTCCCTTTGTGGGAGGTGACTGGGCTGATCAGGGGAAGTCACCAGCCCCATCACCCCGCTGCTGCAGCCACTGCCAGTCACCACAGCCAGCAAGGTTTTTTCATCAACACGGACTCCAGTCCCGTCACCAAGAAAAAATAACAACAACTTTCTTTAGGCATTTTCAAGATGTGTCTTTCATATAATAGTAATTTCTTTATTATTTTTTTATCCTCACCTGAGGATATGTTTCCATTGATTTTTAGAGAATGTGAAAGAT
>NW_006299245.1:3396032-3424557 GCF_000327345.1 Myotis davidii | reverse complement strand
TGATTCTGCCCCCAGCCCAGGCCTGATGCCTCTGGCCCAGGCGTCAGGCCTGGGCAGGGGACCCCCAGACCCCTCCCATCACCAGCTCTGCCCCCTGCCCACGCCTGATGCCTCTAGCCCAGGCGTCAGGCCTGGGCAGGGGACTCCCATCTCCCTCTGATCACCAGATTGGCCCCTTGCCCAGGTCTGATGCCTCTGGCAGAGGTGTCAGGCCTGGGCAAGGAACCCCCATCTCCCCCCGATCACAGGCTTCTGGGCGGCTTCTGGGGCTCATGGGGCCGGCCTGCGGCCCGGGATGACGGCTTGCGCTGGTGGCTGCGCTGTCCCGCTCTGCCTGCAGTATGCAAATTAGCCACCATCTTTGTTGGTAGTTAATTTGCATATTGTGCTGATTAGCCAATTGGGGTGTAGCGAAGGTACGGTAAATTACCATGTTTGTTATTATTAGATAGGATTAGTAATCACCCTAATTATCTCATTTTAACTTGATCACTGCTGTAAAGACCCTATCTCCAAATAAAGTTACATTCTGAGGTCCTGGGGATTAGTGTGTATATGTGTGTGTGTGTGTGTATATATATATATCATGCTATTAGCATATATACATATATCAACATGGAATTACTTTACAACATTACTGGGACACCATTTATATTTCTTTTATGGGCTATGTGCCAGTGCAAACAAACTACCAACCCAAAACTGAGGCTTAGTCAGAAAGGTCTTCAGAAGCAGACAATTTCAAGAAGCAGTCACTTTGCCCCAAAATTCTGAACCAAGGAGATTACAGTAGATATACAACCCTTGCCTAAGATTGGTAAAATAAGATAGAGAAGAAATTCTTTAAAAAGCACTTTTTGTAATTATTGTTCTAATATTCTTTGGTGATTTAACCCAGCTTCATGAGATTATTGCTTCCCGGCAGCATAGTTTAATTTAACCATACTCAGTTCATGGTATATTCAAAAAAACCTTGTGACAGCCTGTGCATTTCCAATAGCATTAAATGCAAAAATGATTGAGTATATGGAAACCACTCTTTGATACAGTAAATATCTCCATGCTGCCAATTCTTTGTAACTCCTGTTACTGTGCACAGGCATCTGTGATTGCTCTGGTCCTCAATGTAGTAATGCAGTATAGTAATATAGGTTTAAGAAAACTATTATCTCAGCGAGCTAGCTCTATCACTGAACCTCTGATATACAATGACACTCAAATGATGATTCTATGCCAGAGTAGACCAAATTCCTTATGTTCAACCTCCTCTGGGATAGAGGCATAACCACAGGAAGAGACTAACTGACCCCTCAGGCATATTACGTACAAAGCAGAGGCAGCCAAATGCCATAATCCTAAATTGATGAAATCACACAAAAAGCAGAGGTGCTTAGATGGTATAATCATAAAATGAGCACTAAAGGACACTTTAACCAGTCCGTCCTAAGCCCAACGTCCGAACAGCAGAACGACCGTCCAGACAACATTCCAGACAACCTTCTGGATGACCTTCTGGACGAAGTCAGGGCTGGGAGGGCTGAGGCAGCTGGGGCTGTGAAGGCCTACTCTTGCACCAATTTCATGCGTAGGGCCTCTAGTATATAACATTAATATAACAGAAATAGGGCAACTAGTAGAAGGAGATGACTTGGGTTGAAAAATGTTGTTTCTTGGATTTATACCTAAGTAGCCCTCAAATGATCTGTTCACATCAGTGAAGAAAGTAAAGTGGATCTGCAATATCCACCCACTCCTACCATCCTTAGGAGAAAGTCTTCCAAAAATTCTGCTTGAGCTGATTACCATGGCAGTAGATTTTGATGTAGATTAAAATCTGAATTCATTTAAAACATTAGCACAGTAATTATATGACTTGCATTTTATGCTTGCATAATGAGAAGAGTGGTCCAGATTTCTTTTGTTCTAATCAATATACAATTTGGTGTAGTATCAATGTCTCATCTTCGATTGTAAACATTCACAAAAGCTGTTTCCTTTAGTAAAAAATGACAAACTGCAGCTAAAATTGTTTATTAAATTCTTACCTCCATTTCCAAGCAACTTCATTTTTGGAATACTTTAATTAAAAAGTTAATAAAAAATCAGAGGTGAGGGCTTACAACATACCCATTCTAGCCCTTTAACATTTTTTTGAAATGTAATCTGCAATATGAATTATCAGAATTTATAACTCTGGAAAATTATATATTCTTTACAGGGTATATACTCTATCATCAACTCTAAAGCCTTATCCACATTCTTTGATTTGATAGAACTGTTTCCACATTAGTGGCCTAATAAGTGAGCTGTCTCGTAAGTCAGGACAACAACTCTTTGGTGTTCCTAGAGGTTTTACCAATTGTGGAATATGTACAGTCCTAGAAATCAGAAGCCACTGATCCAGTGGGAAAGGGGAGAATTGTTCTTTGCTCTTAATTAAACTAGTTTAAGAGCTTGTTTGTTTATTGTCTTCATTTTTATTGTTGACTCTATTATAGATGGTCCCCATCGCAGCTTTGCCTGCCTTCACCCTACTTCCCTCCAGCCATCAGCACATTGTTGTCTGTGTCTATGGGTTATGCAAATATGTTTTCTTGGCTGATCTCTTCACCTTCTTTCATCCAGTTTGCAGTATTCTGCTGTCCAAATAATTACTGAAATTGAGAAACATTAACAATTTATGTAGCGTGTAATAGGAAAAAATATGCTTGGATTATTAACTTACACATTCACAATTTGACTAAGGATGGAATCTGTGTTTAGAGTAATGATTACAAAATTATTATTGTTTTGTCATTTTGAAAGGAGTTATTAAAGAATTTGAAAACTAGCTTAAAGGTCCTATCTTGGGACACAGTGCAGCTGACATGTTTGAGTTTGGCTTCTGATACTGTGAAAATGGGACAAAATGCTTCCAGATTAGACATTGAAATAGTAGTAATACACTTTTAGGCCTTCCTGTGCTCATGAACATTTACTTCATACAGATTTCATGAAAACAGAATTGTAAATGTAATTTAGAAATGGGAACATATGAAATTAAATACTGCTTAATTATTTATTTAAGGTCACACACCATTTGGTTTCTTTGCTAGAAACAGAAACTCAATTTCCTAACATTCACCCCAAGCTGCTATATGAATAACTCTAGAAATTCCATCTGTAAAATTTCAATCAAGACAGATGTATTTAAGCTCTTTGAAAACTTTGCTTGCTCTGTAATTCCAGATTTCAGACTGCTTATTATATCGTAATTTACACTTTTTTGACAGTATATGCTGGCACTGCACTTGGCACTCTTTTGGAGTAACCATGACATACATACATTCAAATAAATTATGTTCCAGTCTCAACTGACTCATCTGGGTCAACCAATATGGTCTTCCTAAAATACAAATGAGCCCTAGCTGGTTTTGCTCAGTAGTTAGAGCATTGGCCTATGGACTGAAAGGTCCTGGGTTTGATTGGGTTTGATTCTAGTCAGGGGCACATGCCTGGGTTGCAGGCTAGACCCCCACTGGGGGGTGTGCAGGAGGCAGCCAATCAATGATTCTCTCTCATCATTGAAGATTCTATCTTTCCCCTCTCCCTTCCTCTCTGAAATCAATATATATATATATTAAAAATACAAATGATTTTTTAGCTAGCAGTATTAGGAACAGTAAGCGTTTCTAGTTTTCTTTTTTTAATGACATATCTCTAGATATTCATATAACATTCTACGTTTGAGATTTGGAGTCAGCAGAAAAGAAAGAAGGAATGGGAAAACATTTAAAATCATATTAAATGTTTGCATGGAAATTACTCACATTTCTACTACTTATAAGCTGTGTGACTTTGCAAAATGACTTTCTGTCTCTGTGCCCCAGTACCTATCAGTAAAATAAGCATAATAGATTCTACAATGAGCAAAACAAACTGATGAACAAAATATATTCAGAGACATAGAAGCATGGAACAGACTGTTGAATCTCAGAGGGAAGGTGGAGGTGGGTGGGCAGGGATCAACCACAGAACTTGTATGCATATACTAGATGCATAACCCACGGACACAGACAATAGGGTAGTGAAGTCATGGGATGGGAGGTGGGGGCAGTCTAGAAGGGATCAATGGGGGGGAAAAAAGGAGACATATGTAATCTTTCAACAATAAAGATTTTTTAAAAAATAAAATGAGCATAGTAATATAGGTTTACAACTTATTTTCTAAAACCTTTAGGTCCAAGGCTATTTCAAATTCAGAGTGTCTTGAATTTTAAATAGGTAATTTAGTGCAAAAATGCAGTTGAGGGCAAGCACGCTGGCAGGCAGAGTGGTTAGGGGCTATCAGGCAGGCGGGCAGGCAGAGGCAGTTAGGGGCTATTGAGCAGGCAGGCAGGTGAGTGGTTAGGAGCCAGCGGTCCCGGATTGCGAGAGGGATGTCCCCTGAGGGGTTCCAGCTTGGAGACGGTGTAGACCGGGCTGAGAAACACCCCTCACCCCCACCCCGTGCATGAATTTCATGCACCGGACCACTAGTATTTATATAACAGTCACAGCAGAGTCTCAAGAAGCATATTAAAATATTAAAATTGCTGCAGCAAAATTAATTATTCAAACTAAAGGATAATTTAATAATATAAATACCTTCATCTCAATTCTGATCAGATTTCTGCTTGTGTGAGAAAAACACACACAAAGTTTTCAGAAACATTTGCTTTCAAATTGTAGGCAAAAGGTCGTAAGCCTAAAATAATATATACATCATAGGGTAATTTAAGTAGATAAATAAGTTTTTTCATACAAAACACTTAGAATGGTAACTGGCACATAGTAAGTATTCATATGTGTTACCTATTATTATTTTACTATTATGTATCTCACTTTTTCCTTCAGTTGTTACACATTTAATCATCTTGTTTGCAATGAAATATGGCCAGTTAACCAAAGTTTCACAGTAAATTAATCTTGAATCAATTTAGTTGAGTCATTGACAAAATTCGTGCTGTAAGAAAAAAATAAAAAATAAAAAATAATAAAGGCATAAAACAGCATATGTGTTTTTAACAGGAAGCACTTGCAATTGCCTGTCTGGAATTATTTGCTTGTAATATTTTAGATATTAATAACTTTATGTTCTGTATTAGTAATATTTAATAATATTTTTAAACTCCCAAAGTAAAATTATACAGGATTATAATTGTCACTGACTATAATAATGTCACAGGCTCATTTTACTGATAGGAATACTGGAGCAGAGATGGTAAGTCATTTTGCACAGTCACACAGCTTATATGTAGTATAAATGTGATTAATTTCCATGTAAACATTTAATATGGGTTTAAATGTTTTTCCCATTTCTTTTTCCTTTTCCACTGACTATACAAAATAACAAATATGGAATGTTAGATGGGTACATGGAGATATGAGTGTCATTTAAAACAGGGAATTATTAATTTCAATTAATAATGACAATTATAAATGTTAAGGGACTAGAAAAAATTTCTCAAATGACAAGAGTGCTAGATGTCTTATAAATAAAACCTATCAATATTTAAATTACCCATTCTTCTTTATTTTTCCCTGAAAACTTTTAACACTTTTGTTACTTAAAAATATATGATTTTAATCATATGATATGAATTAAATTTTATCTTCATTCAAATTTAATAGCACAGGCTTCTTTAAATAGGCTGATGTTAATACCATTTGAAAAGTAAAAATATAATTTCACTTAAAGTCCATTTTCAAATGTAGATTTTAAAATGTATTTTTATATCCATATAAGCTAAGCGCGCAAATATGTTGGACTTTTGGAACTACTTTGCTAAAAGTTAAATACATTTTTTTTCCTCTCATAATTACCAGATATTTCCACCTGAAGTACAAATGTTATTTTGAGGTCAATTACTAGCAAACCATTAATTTGAGGTCATTAAAGAGACACATGTTAGAGAAACCAGTAGATATTAATATGATGCTGAACATATGTCAGAAATTAATTACTACTTTTATTATTATTATAATAATGTGACACTGTACTCAGATTTATTAGTATTATTTAATCACCAATGAACTCTATGGTTATACTCAACCCTATGAATGGTTGAATAATAATATGATGATGATTATAATGAATATAGTAATATTAATATTGTCCAATACTGTACTAACCCTTTACATACATTACTTCATTTAATCTCCTAACAATCCTTTGATAAATACTATTACTGCTGCCATTAACACTTGAGAAAATTATCATTCTTTGTAATATAATCCCTTACCTATATTTGGTAAATGATTTGTAAGACAGGATTCATACATTTCATACATAGAATAGTGTTCACACAAATTAAACTTCTCAAAATTTGTTTTTTTATAAAATTTTTTAAAGTTAGTACCCCAGTTGATTCAAACACCTTATTTCCCAAATAGAAATGATATTCTTTACTTATTTGATGAAACTTTTTGTAAGCCAGTAAATCATTTTATAATTATGAAAATGAGCAAAAAAGATACTTGAAAGTTATAAAACTAACATATAATATGTTTCCAAAGAAATGCTAACTAAAGAACTGTTAAACTTCTTTTTTCTTATTTTCTAGTATCAAATGAATACACAAAATAGTTCTCTCAGCTACCTGGTAGCCAATACATTTCTATACAGTATTGATTCTGCTAAAGGATAGGCTGAGTAACAGTACATTTAAAAGTGTATATGTATAGGAGTATTATATTTTCCCTAGATACTAGTATTAGAGTCAGATGAAAATGCAGATTTTTTTTAACTGCAAAAAATTTATTATTTTCATTTGGTCCAATGCATGAGAGAGGGCTCCAGGTTGGTTAAAAGGATGGCTCGTGGTTCTGGGGAGAAGCTCAGGCAAAGCCAACATCAGGGGGGATGCAGCGGTGCACCTCAAAGGCCTCTGGGCCACAGAAGGCTCCTAGTCATGCCTGAGGGTGACCTTTTGAAAGACACTCGCCCAGCCTGGCCTGGGGCCAGCCACCCTGTGGAAGTTAGTCAGGTGTTGCCCATCTTCTTGATGAGATTCTCCTCCTCATCCAGGAAGTGGTTCTCCCGGAAGTCACAGAGCCTGAGGGTCTGCGCAGGCAGAACGCAGGGCAGGTGGACCCTGGTTCAGGTTCCTCTCCAAGGCCATGGTGGCTTCCATGGCACCCAAAGTTTATCCCACTCATCTGGGCAAGGCTTCAGCACATCCTGGAAGAGAATGCGGCCACGGTGCTGCCTTTGTATCTTTAAGAGATGCCCAGTGCCCTCTCGCCTCTTCACGGCCAGCTCCAGGAAGAAGTGGCCCACGTCCTGCACTGTCACATCGTCTTGGTTGAAATAGAAGCCCAGAGAGAGGTAAGTGTAGGAGGCGGCAGATTCAGGTTGGCCAGGCGATTGAAGGCAGCCTCCACCTTGGTGGAATAGTTCTGACAAGTTTGGGGGCTCATGGATGTTCAACAATAAGGAATTAAGGTAAAAAAAACGATGTTGGCTGGTCTCAGAGGCTGAGGATGGATGGCTAAGGTGGTTCCGAAGGTGGTGACTGGAAAAGGGGTTGGAGGGTGGTTAGAAGCTGGAAGAAGGGGCTTCCCGGGTGTGTTTCATCCAAACACCATTGAAGCAAAAGAGAGATCTGGGGACAGAGCACTACCGTAAATGTAGAATTTTAAGAAAGAAAAGTTATGTAGAATTATGAACTATCAATGCACTGGTCTTCATCTTCCCAGTATAGTGTTTTATATTCCACTTACTATATTGCAGGCATCATTAGTCTGATAAGCCAGTGTTTTAATAATTTATAATTGAATAATATTTTATTATAATGTTGAGCCATAATGTTTTAACTAACAGAAAATTACTGACTTTTAGATTATAACTATCCTAAAAGAAAAAAAAAACACGATATAATAAAACTTGTGTACACAAATCTTTAAACATTTTCAATTAAATTTTCTGTTTTATGTAAAATATCTACAGAAATTCACATCACATTTTATGTTAAAGTAAATATTTGGGAAGCTTTATTCCAGTGGTTCTCAACCTTGGCTGTACATTAGAATCACCTGGGAATCTTTTTAAAATCCTGATTTCTGGGCCTCATCCTCCGGAAATTCTGATTCTTTGTTATGGGATGGGGCCGCAATATTAGTAACAAAGAAACAGAATTTCCAAAAGATGGGGCCTAGAGATCAGGATTTTAAAAAGATTCATTACTAATGTTGTGGCCCCACCCCATAACAAAGAAACAGAATTTCCGGAGGATGAGGCCCAGAAATCGGGAGTTTAAAAAGATTCCCAGGTGATTCTAATGTGCACCAAGGTTGAGAACCACTGCTTTAACCTATTAGCTATCTGCTATCACCATAAATATATATCAGATGGATGTAGCAACGTATTTCTTTTTGGCTTAGAAAAACCTCTCAAATATCACACAGTTTCCATAGAAAGAAAATGTAGAAAAATAGTATTGTTTATTTTCTAGTTTGGAGAGTGAAAAAGTATGATTATTTTTCTAACCAAATCATACATAGGTTTATTGAAAGGTGAAAGTTTCTATTATAGTATCATAAGACTATAATAATTCCCACTATTTTTAAAGGAAAAGATATTTTATTTTCCTAGTTAATTTCAAGTGGTAGTTCATGCAAATGAGAGATAGAAAAAATATCATTTCATGGAACTGGCTTAGGTTCCAAAAAACATGAAGCATAATAATTACCACATTGCTTTTCAATAATACCCTGAGACATTGTAGTCTATTTAGAGAACCTTTCAGTTCTCTAGAATGGTTCCATTTTTTTTCTAGATCTTCCAGAAAAGAAATATGTTTTCAGAAAATAATTTTTTAAAGCAATTAACATGAAGTCTTGAAATGACATTTTGGAATTTTAACTGCCCTGTGCCTTCAAAAAAAGAAACAAACAAACAAAAATGGAAACCCAATTTGAAGAACTAAAAATGTATTTGATGGACAGAGGTTATAGGGAGACTGGTGACCTGGACTATGCATATTTCTTGTCTGATTTTTTTTTCTCATATGCACAGTAGGGACTATTAACAATGTGTTGATTAATTTTAGAATAACAGAAAAATGCAGCTATTGTCCTATTTTTTAATTAATTCTTTTCTTGGAATACATCTTATTTGATCTTTCTTTCTAATAGATATGTCCTCTTAGAATCAAAGACTGTCTGGCCTGAACAATGCCTTATGGAGTTTAGAAAAGAAAGAAAGTGTGATGTTTCTATCTAACCTTGTTTTGTTTCATGAATGCTCTATTCTATAATGCTTTATTAAGGCTCAAAATTACAAGATCTGTTTTTTTTCTAGCAATTAAAAGATGTTTAAAGTGGTGAGATATATTGAATATCCTGAAAGAGTTGTCTGTTTTAACCTGTAATACAGATTCTCCTTCAAAGAATATCTCTTCCATTTTTGGGTTAAAGTAAATGAGCTAGAGAGATGCTATTCAATGAAGAAAAATTGGATAAATAAATTGAGGAATGGGGAATCATATGCATAATTTATTTAGATACTACTTTTTCTCATAGAGGTCTCATCAAAGGTGATTATTATATTTTATTCCTAAAAATAAATTATTATAAAATGATATCTTAAAATGATAAACAGAACCCATGAATTTGGCCTACATTTAATTTGCAAGTAACACAACAATCAACACTTTATATTAACACGTTACTACAATACAGATAGGAAAGTAACAGGTATGCTTTACCCTCACATTTTATAGTTAATCTAAACTTTTATATTATTATGTTATTATATTATATTATTATATTAATTTAATATGAAATACATAGGCAATACACAATAGGTGGGGGGAATCATAGATATGTTTCATTCTATACTTCATATTTAGTAAATGGTACCATAGTTGAGATAGGGAGACCTTTAGATATCTTGGCCTTATCCATTTTATTCCATGTAACATTTCCTTAGTAATACTGATAAAAATAAAGAACTATGTCTATATGTCCCCTGAATTGTGTTAAAGTTTGTAATTCCCAGGCCATAATATAGCTTGAGCTTTAAAAAAATGCAAGATGAAACAAGAACATATACTTTGCCTTTTTTCTAAAGTCACAGCATGAGACAGCTTAAACTCTGCAGCTGGATATTTATAGCTGCTTTTCTCTAAATTCTTTATAGTGCTGTAATTGGATGTGCTACATATTAAAATTCACATCTTTTGTACTGATGTTGTATTAATATATTTTCTCAAGTTGAGCATTCAATTGCAATAACAAATAATGTGGAAATATAAAGAGCTCTGTTATCCCAATTTATTTTATTTTTTGCTATCAGTTAAAGGAGAATGAACTTCTCTTTATGAAATAGTCCTCCATGACCTACTAATTCCATATTTCTCCAGTGTCCTCTCTTACTACTCTTGTATATGAAATCTACATTACACTAAAATTCTTATGATTCAATAAGAATTGAATATGATGACACACTGGATGGGGCAATGTTGTAGAAAGAGTAGATATTTTAGATGGATATTTAGAAGGACTGGTATTTAAATAATTGAAAGCAGTATGGAAGAGAAAAAAAATTGAATGATTCCCAAATTTGTATTTTGTTTGACATAGTGAAATAAAGTTCTAGGGGAGTGGAAGTAAAAACTTGGAAATGTTATAGTATCCAGGATTCTACATGATCCCTTGTGGTTTTCCTACACCTTACCTGCACCTGTGTAAATAGTTTCTTTATGATCCCCTTCTCCAGTTTGCTTCATCTGTTTCTTGCCAGAACTTTGACTGGTGCAATAATTGGTACCAAAAAGAGGCCTAGGAAGCAGAACTTCAAATTTAGGAAATGAATTGCTCACATATTTAAGGTGTCCTGGGAGAAGTGGGTCATGGGTAATCCATGATGTGTCATTCTGATGACTCAAATCATCACTGACAGTGGCATGGGACAAAGTACATGGACAGGTTATGGCACTGGGATATCAAGTGGTTGTAAAAATGACAAAAACACAGATTATAAAATTTTTGCTATGACAAAAATACAGATCATAAGATTTGTGGTGTTATTTGGCTCCATCTAATGGCCCTAGAGCAGCGGTTCTCAACCTGTGGGTCACGACCCCTTTGGAGGTCGAACGACCCTTTCACAGGGATCGCCTAAGACCATCGGAAAACACATATATAATTACATATTGTTTTTGTGATTAATCACTATGTTTTAATTATGTTCAATTTGTAACAATGAAATTGGGGGTCACCACATGAGGAACTGTATTAAAGGCTCGCGGCATTAGGAAGGTTGAGAACCACTGCCCCCTAAACCAATCCTACTCTCTGCCCTTTGGGAAGGGGGTGGTTAGTTATATATTTACATATTTGAGACTAGAGGTCCAGTGAGATTGAAGAGAAGTCTTAAAGAAGTCCCTCATTTCCTGTGGCCAGAAGGAAGATGTGGGTGACATCCATGTCCAAGGACCAGTAGTGAAGGTTCCAGAGTTCTAACTCAACTAATTTATCAAACCCCGTAGGTCTCTTACAATGATAGGAAAATATTGATGGGAAGGGGTAGAGTTTTATATCATGAGAAAAGAACATTTGAGAAGAATGGATGAAACTGAGAATGTTGATGTTCTTCCCATGTCTACCACCAATTACCTAAATATAAGACTAGAAAAAGAAGAACAAACCTTTTCTGTATAGAATAATTTCAATGACTACACTGCCTCACAAACTGATTCTCTCTATTACCCCCTATTGTTGCTTGGTTAGAGGTAGATGGTTAATAAAGGGAAAAAATTTCTCATAAATCCACCAGAAAGCAGATTTCTAGAAATAATACTAACAGTATACCAAAACAAATGACCACAATTGAATTTGCCTCATTACTAGTAGTTTATTTTATTCTATGCAAGTAATTTCTTTTATTTTGGATCTAATTTCTTTAAATCTTCTGCTTCTGGATAAAATCATTCCTGGACGTCATAATTCAGTCCTCTGGACTGTCTAAAATTGTCTGCATAATGTCTGCTTAAACTCCAAAACCTGTAACCATGGGTATCTCTATATATAAAAGCCTAAGTGACTGGCCGACTGGCCGATCGGTTAGCTATGATGCTCACTGACCACCAGGAGCTGCTGAGCTGTGGTGATTTGGCAGCTGCAGTTCTTGGGTGACGTACCCGGAACCAGAGAGGAGGGAGCCCAATTCTGGGGTGTGTCGCCTGAGAACCGCCCTCTGGCAATCCGGGACCCCTCAGGGGATGTTGGAGGGCCGGTTTTGGCCCGATGCCTGCAGGCCAGGCCAAGCGACCCCACTGGTGCACGAATCCATGCACCAGGCCTCTAGTATTTCTAAAAAGATTACCTGGTATAGCCCTTTCAATGAATCTCTGAGACTGGCTCTTTTATTTTTTATGTTTTGCTTGTAGTGTATAGTAGTAAAGCCTTCAAGAAAACATAAAAGAGCCCTAGCCGGTTTGGCTCAGTGAATAGAATGTTGGCCTGTGGACTGAGGGCTTGCAGGTTTGATTCTGGTCAAGGGCACATGCCCAGGTTGCAGGCTCAATCCCCAGTAGGGGGCATGCAGAAGGCAGCTGATCAATGATTCTCTCTCATCATTAGTGCTTTTTTTCTCTCTCTCTCTTTCTCTCTGAAATCAATAAAAATATATTTAAAAAAACATAAAAAGAACGAAGAAATTACAAGTTGATGATGAAAATGAAAATAGTCAATTTATTAGAACAACCAAAAATATTAGACTGAGGAAAGATCACCAATAGTCAGCCCATAAAGTTAGGTTCCATTTACTGATGCTGCAAACAGCATAAGAATAGACACACAGATGAATGGAAAGTGTAGACTTCAGAAATAAACCAGAAAATGATCAATATTTTTTTGTATAGGTGACAAGATAATTCAATGGTGAAAGCATTATCTTTTAAATAAATAGTGCTAGACCAATAGAATCACGTAGTTTTAGAGTATGAGGTGGAGGTGTATCTTTATTCTCTTTCAGAAACATGACTAATTATATCAGTTTGCATTGTTGTCAAACTCCTTATTCCACACTTGAGTAAATTGTCACGTTTGTCATTTATTAAATTCCTAATACAATCTTTTGGATGTTCTACTCTCTACATTGATCTTTTTGTCTTTTTTTATGTTTACCTCAAAACTGTTTTGATTAACGTTCTGTGATTTTATATTAACATTTTTTCAATATTCACTTCTTACAACATAGAAATATAATTTTAAATTCCCAAATGAAGATAAACATGCTTATTTTATTAAATTATTATTAGGGTGAATCAATTATGTAAGATTAAAGCATTTCTAAGTGTTTCTGTTTTCTATATTAAATTATAATATAAATACAGTTATATCAATCTTTTAAAAGTTAAACTACACTTTAAAGCCAGCAGAGGGGGTACAAGGCACTGTTTTACTAGTGAGGAATTAAAAATCATTTTAAAATGTACTTTTACCCATTTTTGGAATACATTTAAGAATTCAAAAAAATTTATTCCTTCATATATATTTATTGATCGATAGGTATATAATAAAAATTGCCTAGATATTTCTAGGTCCTCCATAAGTCACATAATTTAAAGAACCTAAATTTCTTTTTTAATGAGGAAATTTTTTGGCATAAATTTATGTATAGGTTGCAGATAACAAAATTGAAAGAATGTGTAGAGTATAGTAAATGTAATTCTGACTTATTTTTAAAAATCAAATTTGGGAAAAATTCAGAAAAAATAGCTGTAAATACTTAATAAATGTTTTTTATTTTGTCACATCTTTTTGATTACATGAATACAGTTTTCTAATGCTAGTATGCACATATAAACAGATGAAAATTTTGAATGAATAAGACTTTTAAATGTTTTTTTGAAGTACCTATTTTTTTAAGTGTAAGAAATTATAAAAAACTAAAAGGTGGCTGACCATTTAGTAGAAACTTATAAATGGGCTAATTTATATTGGGCACTTTACAAAAGCTGTGTTATTCCAGTGAAAGTTTTTCTCTGCAGCCTGCTGCTGTTTGATATTTACAAATATCAGGATGATGGAGACTGCCATGAGGTAGAAAATGCTTCACTGAACCTCTCAGAAGCAGTAATCCAATCAAACAAAGGTTACAAAAGCCCTGTGGGCCACTTGTTATGTGATAGCAGCGGGTAGACCTGATTTTGTTGTATCAAATATTTTTTTAAGCCAGGAAGCTTGTGTTAAACTTAATGCTCTATCAAGGTAATTCAGTTACTCTGAGTTTGATATATCCATTTCATTTTTGTTCCACATTTTGTTCTGTTTGTTGTCAGTATATATTATCTACTTGGATACACAGAGAGACACGCACACACACATATACACACATTTTTATAGGTATTTTACACAAGACAATAAATTCTAAATAAAATTAAATATTGTAAAGTACAATGTATAAGAATAATTCTAAGTTTTATTTTAAAACTAGTATTTCTCAAACATAAGCACTTTGTAGTATAGCCAGAATTAAATTTTGGAATAAATATCCAGAGTAATATATTTTAACCATCATTGCTGAATTTTCCATGCTTTCATTGTCAAAATAGTTTGCCTAAGATAAGCTTTTGAGCTTTGAATTTTGCAAGAAATGGAAATTTAATTATTTTTGAGTTTCTAGTCATCTTTCATGAAAAGTTGTAAGTATTCTTATAAAATATACTCACTTGAAAATAGATTTATAAATTAGCAAAAAAATATTCTTGGTTATCCTTCTTCTCCTGTAGATAAGAAATAATTGAGCATTACCTGAAAGTGAATTTTATAGAAAAAGATAGATATTTCACTGCATCAACTTAAAAATATTCATGCATGTTAAAATAGACACAATCAAATGTAAAAGGCAAGCTCCAAAAGGGGGAAAACATTTGTATTATATATTAAAGGTTTCATATTACAGAATAAACATTCTCAATTTAATATGTTTTTAAAAGCATACATTTCAAAGTATAGACATTTCTTAAGAGAAAAAAATACAAATGATTACTAGATACATGAAAAAATACATTTGCACCAGAAAATGAAAATTTGAACAATGAAGGTTTTTTCTTTGTTTTGTTTTTGCCTTTCAACTTGGCAATTAAAAACAATAATATACAGTGTAAAAATTTAGGGAATTCATTACTGATATGTATTTCCAGTGGTGCCTAATAAGATGCAACCTTTCAGGTAGATATTTATCAGTAGGTTTAAAAATGTCCATCCATTTTGACTTGGTAACTCAATCTCAAGAAATTTATCCTAAAGACGTATTCAGAAATTGGCACTTTACATTGACTTTTCCCTTTTGCTTGGAAGGCCTTTTTTGGCTTAAATACATAGGTCACTCCCTTATTACATCCATCTTCAATCAAGTGTCAACTACTCAATAAGGCCTTTCCTAACTGACGTATTTAAATTGCAAATCCCACCATTTCAACCTAAAATCCCTTATGTTGCCCCCCTTTTTTTTTTACTCCTTAGCACATGACACCTTCCAACATACTCCATTACTTATGTGTTCATCATGTATACTGTTCATTGAAAGCTCATTGAAGACTGAAATCTTTGTCTTGTTTCCTGATCTCTTGTTCCTTCAGTTAAATGGAAGAATATCTGGCACATAGTAGGTGTGTCATTTTTGTTGAATGAATGAGTGAATGTCAAGGATGTTTATTCTAGCATTATTTATGAAAACAAAATTTAAAAATGGGAAAATTCTTTTGTCTGAGGATTGTTAAATAAATCAGTCTTTTTACGTGCATATTAATTACCCAGGGTTGTTAAAACAAATTACCCCCAAGTGGGTAGTTTAAAACAGTAGAAATTATTTATTTTCTCATAGTTCTGGCGGCCAGGAGTCTGAAACCAAGGTGTTGGCAAAATTGGTTTTTTCTAGAGACGCGAAGGCAGAATCCATTCCATGTTTCCTAACTTGTGGTGACCCCTGGCAGTCCTTGGTGCGTCACTATTCCTCCACCTTCACATTACCTCTCTGTCTCCTTTCCATCTATTCTCTCATAAACATACTTGTCATTGGACTTAGGGCCCATCTTGATCCAGGATAATCTCAACTCAAAATCCCTCGTTTAGTCTGCAAAGAATCTTTTCCCCAAATAGGGTCTCATTCACAGATTCAAAAACATATCTTTGGGGAGAGGGGTTACCATTCAATACACTATAATAGGTTACATTGTAACAGTGCTATTAAGAATTTTAGTTTGGTTATTGTTTAAGGTCTTGAGAAATTTTCATGATGTAATGTCCCATTAAGAAAGGATAATGCAACACACAAAGTAAATAACTTAATTTTACTTAAATTTGTGAAGTCAAAGTGTTCAAAAGGAAGGGAAATATACCAAATTTTTTAAAAATGTTAATGCTGGGATGCTGGTTGGAAGGAATACAGATGCTTTTTCTTTTCATAATTTCAAGAGTTTTAAAAAATTTCTATGAAGAAAATATATTTTAATTTTTATATTTACAATCATCGTATTATGAGAAAAATGAATGCAGATTAAATAAAAACAGTTTTTATAAATGACTTATTGGAAAGTAAGAAAAATTTAAGTTTCAGAATGACACAGTGATTAATCATCTCTTTTAGATCTACACCATTAGGTTTACCCTCATGAAATTGTTGGGTCAATATGCTCAAGAGAATGTGAAATCATTTGTCCCTAGAGATTTTCTAGAAAAGATAAGAGAATCATTCCATTGGAAAGTTTAGAAATCCACCTTTCTGAGAACAACAGAGTGGAACTAATATACCCTTAAGCTCCCTTGTAGTCTTATGAGTCTGTCAGTTTTAGCATATTGAACATTTTGATTTATTGGAGGCAAATTAAATAGAAAGTTCTCATCATCTTTTCTTGACTCTGTTGTGTTGGCTTTTAAAATTTGACACTCTTATGCTCACTTTTGGGGATCCTGCCATTTTTTCTTATCATCAAGTAATTAATTAAATAAAACAGGTATTCAACGAATGCTCCTCATGTGCCAAGCACTGTAATCAGTGAGTTAGATTTGGGAGAATAGCCCTCAGTTTAGGAGCAGATGTTTTTCACAGGGGTCTTGTGCTTGGGCTTTCTGAAGAACCAATATCCCTTGGGCGCGGTATATCAGCTTCATTGCACATACCTGGCCACTTCCTCAGAGCAAGGCTCTACACCAGGGACCAGACTGTGGCAGGTTTGGATGGGAGCCTGGGAGGGAATTGTTGTGAAATTAACTGTCATTGAGATTCTGGGGTCTTGTCCTCATTTACTCGCACCTTGATTGACTGGTATTGGTTAGGGTTTGGGACCTCAGGAATTTCCCAGGTGACACTGAAACTGGCCCCCATACAGAGTGCTAGGAGAGAAAGAGGCAGGCAACTCCGTATTGGTAGGTGGCAGGTTTAATAAGCAAGGATCTCACATAGCAGCCTTTTCTTGGGTGGGCACAAGATGAGGTGATCTCCACACCCACCTGCCAGAATCTAAAAAGTTTACATAGAAGCCTTAACTGGGTTCAGAAACAAATACCATCCAGATGGTCTCAACAACACACTGTTCTCTACAGGCTATATTCTTGAATGTGGCTTTTACTGTAGAAACTGTGTGCAGAAGGTACATTTTAATGACAGAGGAGGGGCAAGGAGCCTTGAATGATGATCTCCTCCAGCACTCGAGGGCCTATGTGGAAAAAACTATGTAGAAGCTTATTCCCCACGGTAATTAATTGGGCCATAGCCATTAGAAAATTCTGGGAGGAAAGTAAAGATAGTTAAAATGAATGATTAGTGAATAATTCCCCTTTTAATATTTTAATTCTCATGGTTAAATCCTATTTTATGCAGTTTATAGTGTTTTGACCAGTGGTATTTAAGAGATTTTCCTAAGATCTAAAGTACAATAAAGTCAAAATAACTTTTAAAAAGATACTTTTGAATTTATTAATAAACATGAATTCATTGAAGCAAGGAAGAACGTGATTTGCAAAATTTACCTCTATCATCGAAGGCATAGATGAAAGCAATTTTGTAAATTTGCTTAATTGTTCTGTCCCGCTGTGGACATTAGCCAGTAGTAGGCCTTTTAGCACCAACATGAACTCTTCCATTTGAATCTAATTCAAAAGAAGACACCTCTAGGAATTTATCAATCCTTTCCGTTACCTTGAAAATCTACCTATATAGCTCTAGGGGGAATCTATTGGGTTGCCTCTCAATAAGTCCATTTCTCCAAAAGCCTTTAACACATCAATGATCCAGAGAAGCTACTTGTATCAAATGACATTTAAACTGGGGAAAAAGAGCCACTTCCCCTGTCCCATCGCTGTGGGCGACCACTGGGGCCCGGAAGCCACACCTCAGCCTCCCAGTGTCAGTCAGTCACGCCTGGGGAAAACAAGCACGGTTCTGCGAATGTTCTCTTTTGCGCTCATTCTGTGTTTGTCACTCACCTCAGATAAGGTTTGTAAATGATAACAGGGAAAGCTACATTTTAAGTTAGATAGACTGAGTTGTTGGCGTGCAGTCTCCGGTAGCTTCTGGAAGCGAGACAGGCATTTACCAGAGGAAGCAAGACTGAGACGAAGCCTCTTACTTCCAGGCTCATGTGTTCTCTAAGGGTTAGGCTGCTTTACTAGGTTAATTTTAGAAGAAGCATGATTGCTTCTACCCAGGGATTAAAAACAGTGAACTGTATTTGCTTTTATAATATTTATCACATGTCTGACTCATCAAAGAATTTCAATAACATTTTCTTCAGTTCAATTCCCAGCAGTGTCAACTAGACCTGGGCCAGCCATTTAAAGTCCCCGAGGTTCATTTTCTCTATTTTGTAAAATGGATAGAAAAACATTGCCAGTGCTCCCTTTTGAGGAAAAAAAAAACAGGCTAAAGTTAAGAAATATATTTTTAAGCTGTGGTCTTGTGTGAAAAAACAGTTCTTACTGTGTATACATGCTGAATGTGTTTATGGGTAACTGTATATATAATGTTGAGGTTATGAGGAGAGGTTAAAAGAGGTTGTTGGACTACCCAATTTGAGTCCCATCAGGGATATTGGTGCTTTATATGTCTGTCATTTTACCAGAGTTAAATTTCTTCATAGCACTTATATCCTATATTTTTGTTTGTTTTAAAATATTTTTCTAACAAACTAATAGCATTTACTAAAATTACCCAGCTGAACAGCAGGCACTTAAAACAACACCTGGCACCCAGTAGACACTCAGATATTTTAAAAAATAAATTAATGCCACTACATGGCAGAGAACCAGTCACCACTGGGTCTCTGTCTGTCACTATCTGTGCTGGTCAATACTTTTGACCCTACTGGAGATTACAGATATGAATGATAAGAAAACCACAATTTTTATATCCTATTCAAATAGATAAGAAAATTATTTTAAAATACTCTGTATGGGCAAGTGTTTTGCTACTGAAAATTAGAGGATTATGCAGGAAGATATAATTATTAAATCAAAAATTTATGTAGGCAATATGTTTTACCTCGGATCATTATGCTTAACCTTTGTGTAATTAATATCATATTCTTTTTTTAAAATATATTTTATTGATTTTTTACAGAGAGGAAGAGAGAGAGATAGAGAGTCAGAAACATCGATGAGAGAGAAACATCGATCAGCTGCCTCCTGCACACCCTTACTGGGGATGTGCCCGCAACCCAGGTACATGCCCTTGACCAGAGTCGAACCCGGGACCTTTCAGTCCGCAGGCCGACGCTCTCTCCACTGAGCCAAATCGGTTTCGGCATCATATTCTTATTTGTTACACTTTCTAGGAAACAGATTTTAGTATTCTTTTGATATTAAAAAGCATTATTGGCTCACCTACTGAAAGAAACAGTTTTAAATGGGATATTATAAATATATTACAAAATCTTATCATTAATCAGTATATCCAAATACTGTTTCATGTTTATTCAAGCATAACTGAGGTAGTTGGCATATTTTTGGCGAGTCTTGGCAAATTATCTTTTCAGAAATGTTTAAACCAAACTGACAGTTTGGTCTATCTGACAGCCTCTATTCACAATTGTCTAATTTTTTCACAATATGAACCAAATTATTTTCTTGCACATAAAGTTAATAACAAAAAAGGGTTTTCTACCATAATGATTACTTTGCAACTTGAGAATGTGGGGAAGCATTGTAGTTGTGCTCAAGGACATGAATAATTGATATGAAATGTTCCTGGGAGAATCATTTTAAGGACTTTAGAAACTTTTTGTTTTATATTCTACTTTCTCTGGTAGACATAATTTACATTTCTTTCTGAATTTGAACATTTTTGTTTGTTTGATTTGAACACCTTTAAATGCTTTCTGTCTTCTATTTCTCTCAATACCATTATATATTCTAATATTTTGTTCTCTGGTTGATGTAAATTCTGTTTTAATATTTTAAATATTGCATAGGGTTGCTTGATCATTTTTGTACCTTCTCAGTTTTTTAAAAAACCTGTTATAGTGTGTTTGTTTGTTTCTGTAATAACAAAACACTTTAAAATTGACAATTTTATTGGTATTCACTTATATGAATAGAATTCAATTTTTTAACATTGAGAAAAATATCCAAATTATTTAATACCATCATATTCCTTTCTTTAATATTGTAATAGTAATTCCAAATTCAAAATAATTTTATGTATAGAATGTTTTGTGTAGGGGATATAAAATAAAGTCCCGTAATGTGAGGAACTATTTCAGTACTATCTTACATTAGACTCTATATGTATTTTACTTGATAGAGAAATAGTAAAGAAATATTTAGTATCATTGCCTTAATTAAAATTCTGTTGATTGCAAACAACATAAACCAACTGGAATGAATTTACAAAAATAGGAAATGTAATCATAGACATTGAGTTATCTAATGAAACACAAGGGCAACTAGGGCTCCCAAATGACTGGAGTCAAGATTAAGAAAACCATCAGGACACCTAGTTATAATCTGTCACTTTTCTCTGTTTTGTTTTGAGTATCTGTGTCACTTTTTCTTTCTTTGTAGACTGGCTTCTTCTGCTTCTCTATGACTATGATGGAAAAACGGTTACTCAAGTACCAAGTTTATATCAACATTGCTTCATCTACCCTAACCGGCTGTCTATGACCTTCAATTGCAAGTTCTTGATAAAGCGTTCTTTATAAATTTGGCCTTGAAAAAAATTGTGGTAATTATTAATGCTGTTCACCAACTATTTCTTTCCACCTTGGAAGCATGTGATAGGCTTGCACTTCCTAGCTCCATTGTAGTTGGGGGAGACCATGTGACTTATTCTGGTCAATGATGTGTGAGCCGTTGTGATGTGTGTCATTTAAATAGCAGTAAGAGGCTCTCTAGAGTGTGCTGTTCATCTGCTTTGATGATGAGCAATGTTACATTTAATGGCTACTCATCATCTTGAGTTCCTAAAGAAGATATGCCTCAATGGAACAAGAAATAAACCTTCATTGTTTTAAATTACTGAGACGTTACGGCTGTTTGTTATCTCAGCACATAGCCAAGCCTGTCTTGGCTAATACATAAATATACCTGGAATTGTATCACATTGTATGCGGGAAGCGTATTTATACGTTTTACGTATTTATACGTTCTACCAGTGTAGTAGAGCGCCAAACACGTATTAATACGTTTTTTATAGACTAGCGGTGGAATGGGGGTAACGTATAAATACGTAAACTAAAATTATCATAATTTTACTGAACGTTGCCATTTGTGCAAAAAATTAGCAAAAATGGCCCGCGCCACCTGTTAGCGCGCAATAAAAACTACCCGCAAACAATGTGGTATTCTGTTTGCAATATTTTCATGTGAATTTGAGCTGTCATTTAAAACTCCTCTCCAGGCCACTGCTTTATTCCTGTTTGCCCTACACTCGCACCATTTTCCTGTTCTTGGCTCAGTACCCATTTTCTTCTATCATTCTGTGTTGCTGTTTTAAAAATTCTCAGAAAACACATAAGGCATTAAAGTGTATTGGAATAATCATTGGCCTAGGAGTTAGAAGGTATGCATGCATTTTTTTTATTTATTATTCAGCTATGAACTATAGCATTTTATAATTTTGAAACTCAGTATATATACAGGTGTGGGCTACAAGGGATCAATGGGGGAAAAGGAGGGGCATCTGTAATACTTTCAACAAGAAAGATTTTTTAAAAAGTAAATGAATATATTATACTCTCTTATGCCTCAATTATAGTGTATAAGGAGTAAAGCACTATAGTATACTAGTACATATTTAAGTTATTGCTATCTATCTATCCATCCATTGGTCATCTATATATATAAAAGCCAAGTGACCAGAACACTGGATGACTGGAATGACCAGAACGATTGGTTGCTTTGATGTGCACTGCGGCCCCAATTGCCCCCTCCCACCCCGATCAGGAGCAGGGCCAGCTGGCTAACTGCCCACAGCCCCTCTCCCCAGCTGGCCCTGCCCCTGATCAGCCCACCCCCACCCTGATTGGGGGTGGCGCCAGCAGGCCAACCTCCCGTGGCCCTCCCCCCTGGCTGGCCTGGTCCCAATTGGCCCCAATCGGGTGGGCTGGCCAGACCCCACCCATGCACGAATTCATGCATCAGGCCTCTAGTTTTTATATAAATTTCTTAGGTGTGTTTTCCTAAGGCATAGCTGGGCATAGTTTTACTTGCTAAGTTTAACTAATGAATATACAAGTGTATAAATTCTTAAACAATGATAACGACATGTGACAAATTAATAGTGATCTCTTTCAATATTTTAATTGCTTTTAAAGTTTTTTTTCTGGATTTCTTATATTATGTTTCAACATAGTGATTAAAGGAAATGATAATTCTAGTCCCAACTTCAGGGCACTATGGATAATGTCCAGGTAGTGACTTAACTACGCTGCCATTGGATGCCAATACTAGTGCTAAGTTATTCCCGTGTAGCTCTGTTTCTGGTTAGACAGGAGAATTTATTAGTCATGTGTACTGGTGGGAGATTTGGGAGACAGACACAATCTTTCTGTCCTCTTCAAATATTGTTCTGTGAGAAACAAGGTCATGGAGATGGGAGGTGCTTCTCAGGCTCCATTCTTGAGCTTCTGGTGTTGAGAGGCACAGATGTAGCCGTAGTAATGGTGGCTTCTTATTTTCAGCATCCCGACACTCTCTGCAGTCACAGCATATGCTCTTGAAATCTGTTTTCCAGTAGAGGACTCTGAGATGGTAATTCCCTAGTAACTCACTTCTGTCCTGATCTTTATTTATGGAGGCCCAGTTCAGAGCTTGCTCCTGTACTTTCTCAATGATTCTGTAAGAACCTAATCTGTATTTAATTTATTCTTACATAAAATATCTGGAGCAGTGGTTATTAAACTTTAGTGTGCCTCAGAATGACTTGGTAAACTTGTCATAGATAACATGGTTCCATTCCCAGAATTTCTGATTTATTAGATATGGAGGTAGGATCCAAGAATATTGACATATAATAAATTCCCAGATTGCTGATCCAGAGACCATACTCTGAGAACCATTGATCTAGAGCAATGGTCGGCAAACTTCGGCTCGGCAAACCATGGCTCGCGAGCCACATGTGGCTCTTTGGCCCCTTGAGTATGGCCCTTCCACAAAATACTGGCTCTTCCCCAAAATACCGACTTCTGCACATGGGCCATGAAGTTTCAATCGCACTGTATGTGCGCACCCGCATGTGGTATTTTTTTTTATTATTGATTTTTTACAGAGAGGGATAGAGAGTTAGAAACATCGATGAGAGAGAAACATCAATCAGCTGCCTCTTGCACACCCCGTACTGGGGATGTGCCCGCAATCAAGGTACATGCTCTGGACGGGTATTGAACCTGGGACCTTTCAGTCCGCAGGCCGACACTCCATCCATTGAGCCAAACCGGTCAGGGTGCTGCACGTAGTATTGTTTGGAAGAGCCACACTCAAGGGGCCAAAGAGCTGTATGTGGCTTGCGAGCCGTGGTTTGCCAACCACGGATCTAGAGTGCTTTGTTTCCTACTCAGCAACTGTAATGAAGCAGGCCTTGTCCCAAAATATATGAAATAATCCAGGACACTCACAATTGTTTCTCAAAATTTCATTATTTAGATTCATAATGAAGTAATGATTCCCACATGGAGAATATTAATTGGATTTACAATAAAATGTTTAATAAGAGGTGTTAGTACAGATTTAATAATTAGTAAAATATGTGAGAATGGCTTATGTTGAGTATATATATTTTATTCTTTGGAATAAAGCCTGTTCAGGTGATGTCATCTATCTATATAAAAGGCTAAATGGCCAGCTGACCAGTAGCTATGACACACACTGATCACCAGGGGGCAGACACTCAACACAGGAGCTGCTGAGCAACAGCAACTTTTAAGAGTGCCCTCTCACACTCTGGGTTCCCTCGGGAATGTCTCATTGCCAGTTTCAGCCAGATCTCTGCAGGCCAGGCTGAGGGACCCTGCTCACTCCACAGATGCCCTTCGAGCTTTGGCACCACCCCAGGTGCAGCCAGCCGGGGAGGAACCACGGGAGGTTGGCTCCAAGGTGTGTCTGGCCCATTTTGCCCAGTCCCACCCCACTGGCCACCTTCTAATTAATTTCCTTTCAATGTGCACGAATCCGTGCACCAGGCCTCTAGTATAGTATAACATTATCATACAGCAACCTATATCTCATGTACCTTCCCGCCCTCATACCCCATCTGAATATCAGCTGAGAATAGAGAGGTAATACTTTTATCACTATAGAGTTTTTCTGTACATTCCGTTTTGTAAACAGAGGCTTAAACTAAACTACCATTTAAATTTAATTATTATATTTTTTTACTGCTTATAAGAGAATCTAATTTTAGCTTAGTCATCTATTTTACTTCGTTTAGCTCAATATTTTTTACATAAAAGGTTTTGAGGCCCAAAGATATAAGCATGTGGAAAAAAAGTGAAGGTAGCATCTAAATCTTTTAATACTTGTCTTTTTTTCCCCCCATTACTATTATCAACTCTCTCTCTCTGGAGTGTGGGCCTCATGTTATGTGTGCATTCAAATCAGCAGTGGAAAATTTTGCCATACTTGAAACAAAAGTTAAAAAATACATTACTGTGAAATACATTGCCAAACCCATGCTGATGTTTAATACTTAAATAACAACCAGAGATCACTAGTTGCTACCAATTTTTAAGTTTTTTTAATTTTTTTGTTTAAAGTATAATTTTATTCTATTTTAAGTTCTTTAATTCTTAGAAATAAATAATATATTTGGATGTCATCCAATATCTCCCTATGAACGAAACTCTCTTATGCTATAATCATGTTATTTAATAAAAAATTAGCTTCCTGCCAGAGTGGCTTGTTAAGGATTTGCTAATTTCAACTTTCTTCTCTGAAACTTAATGAACACAGCAGGCAATAGCTCCTTTCCCCAGTTCTCAGATACCAAAATATATTTTGGATTTTTATTATTTTCTCCAGATTTATTGCTATTCAAAATCACCTTTTAAAACAATAACTAAAGCAATTAAAAAAGAGAAACAACTCACCATTAATTGAGTATTCTTGAGGCTATGCTATTTTTAATCAATTTAGGATAATTTCAATCTCTTCTAATTTGATTTTATATCCAATTAAAATATATAACAATTGGGAATTTTCTAATTCAGTCTAGCCTCCTGGGCAACTCATTTCTTCTCTGTTGTCAGCTCTGGTCCATGGAAAGCGTCCTTCCAAGGCTACTTCCTGATTTACCAGAAACCTAGTAAAATTCTCTCCTGGAGTTGTGATATAGTTTAAAACTTAGGTTGCAAATTGGACACCTAAGCTTATACTTTAGTGCAGTTTGAAGAGATGAAACAAGTCTCTGCAAAATCATTTTTTATTTAGTATTGATTAGGTGATTGGTAATTGTCAAAACGGGGTACAGAAGGTTTACTGTAACAGTCTCTCTACATTTGCATATGATGAAATGTTCTGAAATAAAATGTTTTTAAAAACGTTTTAAAAAGAGAGGCAGTGGAAGCTCTGCTGGCACATTACAGGTCCAGGAAAAACCCTAACAGGTTGCTTTTGAATGAGAAGGAAACCTTGTATTTTTAATGGTGGTATTATGGAAAATTCCAAGAAAAGAACTGAGGGTCAGATTGTCCTTGCCTCATGGTACCTGGTCAGATTTAGCATATATCTATTTATGAAGGACAAACCCAATGTAACTCCTAAAAGGACAGAACGTTTTTATAAGAAGCTTTTGAATAAGCATGGAATTAAATCCATTTCTCAGGTGATCCCTCTCCAAACTTTAAAAAGGAGTATAAAACCCATCAGGCCAAGTTCTGCCTGGTGGGCAGCTTTGATTTCTTCCTCACTGACTGACACAGGAATCAGGTGGCTCTTACCCTCGCACCACAGGAGACATTTCTGTAAGAGAAAGAAAGTTCCAGCACCTGTAAACCTTCAAGCCAAAAATCTCTCCAGAGATATCAACAAATCGATAGGCAGAACTGTCTTAAACTTCTCTAAACGTGGATCTTGCAGCACTTCAGCACTATACGCATCGGTCACATGATGTGCAGGCTCAGCACATCATCGAGAACATGTTGCTGTCTGGAGAAGGCTTTCACAGAATTTGCCCAAGCGAACTCTTGTACACGAAAACCCAGAAATCGGTTACCCTTCCCATCTTTTCTTCATTTGTCAGCAGTCAGGATGAAGTCAAAAGAATGTGCACTCCTGGTGAGAAGAAAAAAGAAGCAAAGAAAATACAGACACAAAAAGAACATAATGAAAAATAAAAGAAGAAAAGAGACAGAAGACTTATGAAACAGGCTAGAAAGGCCGCATCAAGCCTAACTGCAGAGAAGGCTGCTCCTAAAATTAGTGTTTGTCCAGAGAAGGATCCTGGACCCAGAAGAAAGAGATCCCCGCAAGCCTGAAAAGAAAGAGACCCACAGAATAAAAGCCCCAAATAAAGTGCAAGACAAATCCGGAGACGAAATTCCATTACTGGTCCCAGTAGAAGAAAACTCCCAGCAAAGAAAACGTGGGGGTACAAAACATGCCACAGAAAGAAGTCTCCAAAAGAGAGTCCTGTCCCAACACATCTCATGGGAAGAAGAGAAAGACCTTCGGAGCAGAGGCCAAGATCTAAGGGAAGAATGGTATAGGCCAGCCGTGGGCAAACTACGGCCCGCGGGCCAGATCCGGCCCGTTTGAAATGAATAAAACTAAAAAAAAAAGAGACCGTACCCTTTTATGTAATGATGTTTACTTTGAATTTATATTAGTTCACACAAACACTCCATCCATGCTTTTGTTCCGGCCCTCCGGTCCAGTTTAAGAACCCATTGCGGCCCTCGAGTCCAAACGTTTGCCCACCCCTGATCTAGGCCCAGAGAAGAAGGGTAGATTTTTGATATTTATTTTATTTATTTAAATGTTATTTAACAAAGAAAAATCAACCCAAAAAATGAGTTTGCGTGTCACCTCTGACATGCGTGTCATAGGTTCGCCATCACTGGTTAGAGGCCCAGGGAAGAAGGGTGGAGGCCCAGGGGAGAAGGGTGGAGGCCCAGAGAAGAAGAGTGGAGGCCCAGGGGAGAAGGGTAGAGGCCCAGGGACGAAGCCAAGAATCAAAGAAGAGGTAGAAAAGGAGAGAAACTCTCTGCTGGGGAAAAAAGACCCAAGAAAGATGCCCAAAAAGCCAGAGGCCAAGTTTTTCACCATGGCCAAAAATCTGCTAAAGAAGCTCCCCACATCCTCACACAATGGCCTCAGTTGATTTAAATTCAGTGACTTAAGCCTGGAGAGCTTTTGAAAAATACTTGGGTCTTGACCTCTGTCATAACCTTCTCCAAGAGTGAGGCCTAGACTTAAATATGTTTAAAACTTCCACAAGTAATTCTGATATATGTTCATGGGTATAGGAACCAGCAGTTTGAATGCATTTTTTAAAATTGCTTTTCCATGTATTTGCTAATATAATAGAAATATTACACTTCAGTAATAGTGCTTTTATTCAAGTGTAATATTTGTTTGTGAGAAAAAAAAGTGGTGACTGAGTTTTGTAGGACAAATGAGAGTAAACACTCTACAATCTGAAAAAAGAAAAAAAAGAGAAAAGGATGCTGTAATTCACAATGAAGTAGTTGTAGTTATTTTTTTTTTGGGGGGGGTGTTAAAGATCATGAACCACTACTACTCCAGAAAAATTATCACAATTATAACAATATTAGAGTGTTCATGGACCATGCTCATGGAACTCCCGGGTGGGGGGCGGGGGGAGGGGGCTAAGGGCAGGCCAGGAAAGGTCAATGGGGGGAAAAAGAGAAGCATATGTAATACTTTCAACAATAATGATTTAAAATAATAAAATAAATTTTTAAAAAAGCTTTTCCATCCTAGTCCTCCGAGACAGGTTACAGAACTATGACTATTAGAAGCATCTTGTGTTAAGAGATAAAATGCACCACTAAAAATTATGACAGGAATGTCAGCTCAATATTTTAAAAAAATAAAATTA
>NW_006299245.1:3383634-3394135 GCF_000327345.1 Myotis davidii | reverse complement strand
ACAAATGAGAGTAAACACTCTACAAACTGAAAAAAGAAAAAAAAGAGAAAAGGATGCTGTAATTCACAATGAAGTAGTTGTAGTTATTTTTTTTTTGGGGGGGGTGTTAAAGATCATGAACCACTACTACTCCAGAAAAATTATCACAATTATAACAATATTAGAGTGTTCATGGACCATGCTCATGGAACTCCCGGGTGGGGGGCGGGGGGAGGGGGCTAAGGGCAGGCTAGGAAAGGTCAATGGGGGGAAAAAGAGAAGCATATGTAATACTTTCAACAATAATGATTTAAAATAATAAAATAAATTTTTAAAAAAGCTTTTCCATCCTAGTCCTCCGAGACAGGTTACAGAACTATGACTATTAGAAGCATCTTGTGTTAAGAGATAAAATGCACCACTAAAAATTATGACAGGAATGTCAGCTCAATATTTTAAAAATTTTAAATAAAATTATAAAATAAAACCTCCACTAGTTAAATGCATGATGACTTTGAACTTGTAATTGTTGAAGAAGGTCATCAAAAGGATATGACCACCTGTTGACTCATGAGCTGGACTCTGGCAATTGGAGGCTCTTTATTGCCCACTGTTACCACAGTGGGGATCATATTCAGGAATAGTCTTGAGAGAGCAATGTGCTGTTACGACCATATGGATGATATATTCAACTGAACCCAGTGAAGGCCTCGATATAAACTTTTAAGGTCCTGGCAGGTGGGGGTGGCGTTCTACTCGTCTTGTGGTCACCCAAGACAAGCCTGGTATAAAGTTCCCTTGGTTATTAAACCTGACACCTACCATATGGAGTTTCTCAGTCTCTCCTTACCTTCTGTGTAGGGAGAACAGTTTCCACTGGGAAGCTCCTGAGGGTGCAAATCAACAGTAATAAGTAATAGGAAAAATAGTAAATTAAAACATGGAAGAGTGTTTATCCTCTGTATTAAGATGGTACTAGGGTAAAGCAAGCCAGACACCTAGGGAGCAAACTGTAAAGAGGTGCTCACTCTCTGAGTCATGGAGTGCAGAGTCAATACCTGAGAACAAGTATGCCCTTAAATTTTACCACCTAGGTGCCTCACTTGCCTTGCCTTAGTCCCAGTCCTGTTTTCCATCAATCAAAGAAATTCAAATTACAGCTGATTGCCAGTCTCTCAGTTGGTTCCCTATTATCTGCTCCTCCTAATATTCATGCTTTTGTGTATGGCATCCTATATAATAAAAGCCTACTATGCTAAGTGTTCGGTTGTCTGGTCATCCGTTCAACCAATCAAAGCGTAATATGCTATGATATGCTAGGGCCTCTCAACCTCTTGCTATGACATGTACTGACCACCAGGGGGCAGTCAACCAGTTTCTATGATGTGCACTGACCACCAGGGGGAAGATGCTCCTACCAGTAAGTGAGCTTGCTGCTGGTTCCAAACCATCAGGACTGAATGAGATGGGCCGGACACACCTTGGAGCCCTCCCCTGGACCCTCCCCGGCTGGCCAACCTCTTGTGTCCCTCCCTGGCCCTGATTGTACACTGGTGAGGTCCCTCTGCCTGGCCTGCACCCCTTTGCAATCTGGGACCCCTTGGGGGATGTCAGAGAGCCAGTTTCAGTCCAATCCCACAGACCAGGCAGGGGAACCCCACTGGTGCACGAATTCGTGCACCGAGCCTCTAGTTCATAAATGTAAGGCATTCTGTGTGACCATAGAATATGTCTGAAGTGATAGTATGTGACATTTTGTTTACTGAATTTCTCTCTCTTCTGGGAGAAGCTCTCACTCATTCTTTTGACATTTTGTAAGATGCAAAAGTCCAAGGGATAAGGGACTGAGGCCTCCTGCCAACAGCCATGAAAATAAGCCTGTTGGGCACAGATTTTTCAGCCCTAGTCAAGCCTTCAGGTGACTGTGCCTTGCCAACAGTTTAAGTAAAACCTATCAGGAAAACCTGAGCCAGAACAATTCAATCCAGCTACTCCTGAATTCCTGACTTACAGATTTGAAATAATAAATGCTTATTGTTTTAAGCCATTTGTTATGCAGCAGTAACTAACACAGCCACAGACTTGAGGAATTTTATCATTTGTACCTTAAGAAAAGGAATTCTGTGTTAGTAATATAGTCTTCTCATGGTGGTTAAAAACACAGACTCTGGAGCCAAACTGTCACAATTTGAATTGTGGATCAGTCATTTGTTAGTTGTGTGACCTTGGAAAAATTACTGAACCTATTTGTGTTTTAGTTGTTCATCTATAAAAGGAAAATAATAGCACCTATATACTACAGGGTTGATGGAAGAATGAGGATGAATATATGCAAAATATATAAAAAATAAATACCCTAAAACATTATTATTCTTAACTACTTTTGTCTGTGCTTATTTCTCACATAGATACATGTATTATTGTTAACAATGAGTGCCGTGCAGCTTTCCTTGTGTGCGAACGAACATGTCTCATTCATGTCTGAAACAATAATTCCTGGGAGTAGATGTGTACGGCTCCTGAAATGATATTTTGTTCCTTTAGAGCAGGATAAATGATATTTTAGGTGGGGAAACTAATTTTCTGGGTTATGTAGCCAGAAAAAGTGTCCTCTTAGTTTTTAACATTTTATTTTATGGTTATTTTCTTCTTGTCATATCAGAGGTGCTCCAAGTTTCAGCAGCTTGGGTTAAATTTTTGCAGGCCTCCTACAATAAAAATTTGAAAAGGTTTTATTGTCCAAATGTTGCATGCCTGCAACATGTTGGCACTACCCTATAAATGAATCTTTTATTCTTTTGCATTGGAAGTGTGTCTCTGTGTGTTTGTGTGTTTGACCTACATGCATTCTTCCCTGTTTAAAGCAATGTTCTTACTGCTCTGCAGACATCATCTAGCCTGAGCTAGAGGTTACCATGGTGATATGGCCATACAGGATAACTTCAAGACTACATCTTGCTGAGTTGTTTTCAGGGAGAAATGAGGACGGTTGTCTTTTGCTGATAGACTCTACTTAAACTTGAACTTTCCTGCCATTTCTTCCAAGAATAATTAAAGAGCCCTTTGGAAATAGATTGGTGGTGGATATCCAGGCTGGCTGTTTTCAAAAGTGTAAAGTTGGTAGTATTTATCTTTGCAGTTCCCTTTTCTGCAATCTTTTCCCCAATAACATCATCCTTCTTTTTCTCTAGGCACTTGACCTTATGTTACCTTAAACCTTCCCAACAAAGAATAAACTCATCTGATAAACTTATCCACACTGATTAATTTAAAAAATGATGTGACTATATTAGAGTGACATTATTTATACTCACCTCACAAGTTAAAACTGTGGATAGAGTTACATTGTAGGGTTTTTGAAAAAAATAATTAAAGAAAAAACCACACACATGTTGTAGAAATCTCTGCAGTTAGAAATATACAATGAACTCTTTATTTTAAACTTAAAACTATAAAAAACATTTAATTAGCTTTCAAATAAGTCTCATAATGTGTCAATTTCTACCCAAAATAACAGAGGTTGTTTTTTTTTATTTTTTTCCTTTTGTCTCAGAGTGAAAATTCTCCTGAAAATGACTTTGATTTAGTTATGTTTTTAATGAACACCAGTTAAATTTTGTTTTTATTTTTCTTGAATTTTATGAAATAGTTTTTCAGACTGTGCCAAAATATTGTTACCAGATTATATATTTAGTTGGGCAACAAAATCTTCAAAAAATGTAATTACACTTCAACATTGAAGAAAACAAAACCATTGGTATTCAGTTGGTATTTAAAGCCATGGTTTGTATACCATTAAGTAGAAATATTTGTGAGAATATTGAGAAGTTGATGAAAGAGGGCCTTGAAGCACTTCAATGCTTAGAGGTTCAAAAAAAGAGAAAGGATCATAAAAATGATAGTGTGGTGAGAGGACAGAGGAAAGAATGAGATAGGTAAAAGGACTGAAGAGTTAAGTAAATGTGGAAAAAGGACAGCAGAATAGTTTAGACAAGACGAGAAAGGGGTGCATTGGATTTGGTTTCATGGAAGTTATTGGTGATTTTGACTTAAACAATATTAATGGAGTGGGGAAAAAGCTTGACTAGGGTAAGTTTACCTATGAAAACAATGAAAAGATCACATAGTATGTAGGAGGTGATGACAACAGTAATAGAATGAAAATACCCATCATTTAACACAGTGGTTCTCAACCTTCCTAATGCCATGGCCCTTTAATACAGTTCCTCATGTTGTGGTGGCCTCCTAATTTCATTGTTACAAATTGAACATAATTAAAGCATAGTGATTAATCACAAAAACAATATGTAATTATAAATGTGTTTTCCGATGGTCTTAGGCGACCCCTGTGAAAGGATCATTCGATCCCCAAAGGGGTCGCGGCCCACAGGTTGAGAACCGCTGATTTAACGGGTGTTAGCTTTATGCATGGCATTTTGCTAAGCACTTTTTAGGTATTATTTTATTAAATGCTTGCAACAACACTTTGAAAGCCACATTATTACCGTAGTTTAGAGATAAAAAATTTAATTTGAGACCTAGAGAATTAAGTGACTTGCTAAGGTCACAATGCTTTATCACAAGCAAAATATTTGTAACATTGGTGTTAACCTAAAGAATTAAAGGAGGAAAATAGTTATTGTGCATATTATTTTCCATATATTTTTGCTTTTTAATTAAGGCAGTAGTTCACATATGTTAAGTTTGGTTTTTAGTTTATTAGCATAACTGGATCACAAGAAAGTGATAATCAGATTAGTACTACAAAAAATTGATGGCTGCAAAATGTGATATTTTTGATTTTTCAGTCTTAAAATCCAAACCTGGAGGACTCTAAAATGTATTTGTGTCAAAAGTTTCAGATATAATAAATGCATTTCAGACTGAGAAATTATAAAAATTCATTTGTTATTTAAATTGTACCCCTAAATGTGACAGTGAAATACCTAGAATGATCCATAGTTCATGATTTAATATCCTTAAAATCAACCTGTATAATTTTAGGTGAACAGATTCTATTTTTAGATACATTTGTAATTTAAAAATGTATCTAAAAATAGAAGTGTGCTATGATAAGTTAATAATTTGTATTGTGCAAATTAATAGAAAATAATTAGCTACTTAATTGTCATTACACTAAAATAATTTCAGAAAGGTTAAGCATTTAAATGTGAAAACTTAAACACATAAGGAAATCTGGTATCTTTTAAAAAATAATTGCATGGGAGTGGCCTTTCTAGCATGACAGAAAATAAAGAAAGCACTGAATGTTTTGACTACACAAAATAAAAGAAAGAATAGCACCACACAGAGGTTAAAACATGGGGAATATGTATATAGCATATACGAAAAAGAAATGTATGATATCTATATGAATAGTTTCTACAAACAAATAGAAGATTAATGAGGATAGAGTGCACTAGAGCTGTGTGGGGAGAGTCTGGAGTTAGTGGCTCTGGGGAGAGAGCTGAAGGATCAGCTGCCAGAATCTTGTGCTGAGACATTCCACCATACTGCAGAAGCCATCTTTCTCAGATACAGCATTCCTCTCCAGTGGCATCAGCCTGGGGGAAAGCAGTAGCGCTACCCATTGGAATTCCTCTCACCCCACCCTGTGGAGCTTAAGTCCTGCTGAGGAGGATAGCCAAGGCTTTTTAAGTGACTGAGCCTAATTGACAGCCTGCAGGCAGAGGTGGATCTCTAGGTGCTTTGAGATTTTTGTAATACATTAAAAAGATCATACACCATGATCGAGTGGGATTTATTCGGGGATGCAAGATTGGTACAATATCAGCAAAACAATAAATGTGGCACACTACATAAACAAAATGAAGGATAAAACCACATGTCATATCAATAGGTGCAGAAAAAGCATTTGATAAAATCCAGCACCCATCTACATATATAAAAGGCTAAGTGACCATCCGACTGTCCGACCATCTGACCAGCGGTACAGATGACACACATTGACCACCAGGGGGCAGAGACTCAACACAGGAGCTGCCAAGCTGCAGTGACTTGGAGACAAGGCAGGGATGGCAGCTTTCACCACTCTTATTCATCAAAATACTGGAAGTCCTAGCCACAGCAATCAGACAAGAAGAAGAAATAAAAGGCATCCAAATTGGAAAGGAAGAAGTAAAACTGTTACTATTAGCAGATGGCATGATACTGTATGTAGAGAACCCTAAAGATTCCACCAAAAAAAACCCTACTAGAACTGATTAATGAAGTCAGTAAAGTAGCAGTTTTTTTAATCAAGAAAGGGTGTTAGATTTTGTCAAATGCTTTTTCTGTATTGATTCATTTGATTGTGATTTTTGTCTTTCAATTTGTTTATGTGATGTATCACATTTATTGATTTGTGGATATTGTACTACCCTTGCATTTTTGGTATAAGTCCCACTTAGTTGTGATGTATGATCTTTCTAATGTAATGTTGGATCCGATTTGCTAGAATTTTGTTGAGGAGTTTAGCATCTATGTTCATCAAGGATATTGGCCTGTTGTTCTCTTTCTCTGTGGTGTTTTCATCTGGTTTTGGGATTAGGGTAATGTTGGCTTTAGAAAGAGCTTGGAAGTGCTCCTTCCTCTTGAATTTTTTGGAATAGCCTGAGGAGGATAGGTTTTAGTTCTTCTTTGAATGTTTGGAAGAACTCCCCTGTAAAGCCGTCCAGTCCAGGGCTTTTGTTTGCTGGAAGATTTTTGATTGCTGTTTCAATTTCTTTAGTAATTATTGGCCTATTCATGGACATTTCTTGTAACAATATTTTTTCTGATGTATCTCCTTGGGTTAGGGACACAAAAGAAAAAATAAACAAATGGGACTACATCAAACAAAAGAGGTTTTGCACAACAAAGAAAACCATCAGCAAAATAAAAAGAAAATGCACTGAATGGGAGAACATATTTGCTGATTCATCTGATAAGTGATTAATACCCAAAATTTAAAAAGAACTTATAAAACTTAACACCAATGAAACAAACAATCCAATTTAAAAATAGGCAAAGGACCTTAATAGACACTTCTCCAAAGAGGATGTACAGATGGTCAATATACATATGAAAAGATATTCAAACTCACAAATCATCTCAGAAATGCAAATTATAACCACAATGAGATATCACCTTAGACCTGTCAGAATAGCTGTCACCTATAATAATAAAAGCATAATATGCTAATTAGCCCAGACGTCCTTCTGGATGAAGCCGGGGCTGCAAGGGAAGCCCGGGTTCCGGGTGTCAGAGGGAAGCCAGTGCCAGCAGCCAGGGGAAGGAAGGCCTACTCTTGCATGAATTTCGTGCATCGATCCTCTAGTCAATAAAAAAAAAGACAAGTGTTGGTGAGGATGTGGAGAAAAGGGAACCCTTGAGCACTATTGGTGGAAATGCAAATTGGTGCAGGCACTGTGGAAAACACTTTGGAGTTACCTCAAAAAATTAAAAATGAAACTGCCTTATCACCCAGCATTTCCAATTCTGGGAATATATCCAAAGAAACCAGAAACACGAAATAAAAAGATTATATGCACTTATATTCTATTGAGAGAGGAGTACAATAAAGAAATACGTAATATAATTTGCTGTTTCTTTGGGTCCTCTAGAAAGTAGACATAGAAAGGATGTAGTAGTGAAGAAGTTTATTGGGGACTAATGCCTGTAAAAGAACAAGAGAGAAGGGGGGGTTGGACCGTGATGCGGCACCCGACAATATCTCTACCTGTCCAGTGAAGCACTCCAGAGCAGAAATTGTCATTAGGATAGGTGAGGTTCTTGTATTGACACATTGCTTAGCCATTGGCTGAGGTTTATCAGCCAATGGAAAGAGTTATCAGGGAGGAGTTATCACCTGTGCTTACAGTTGAGGCAGGCCCTGGAGGCATTAATTAAAGCTAGAGAGCCTCTTAGCCCCACACCTCACTTCTAGGCAACGGAAGGAAGGTATGAGAGGGGCATCTCTTCATCCACATTTTTTTAAAGTTAAAAATAAGAAGAATAAGTAATGTGGAAAGTTTATTTACAATAGGCTGATGGAGAAGGCCATGAATAAGAACTTAAATAAGCAGAAACAGGGAAGTTAGCCTCAATCCATTTGAGAATCTGGGTAAGGATATACCAGGAAAGGGAATAATTTGTGAGTTGGTGCTATGAGAGCATGTAAATAACCCAGTGTGACTGAAGTGAAGGAAGTTAGCACAAAGAGGTAGGAGATGAGATTGTGAAGATAGGCTGAGAATATAAATAGAAACATAAGGCCATGATTAGGATGTTTTTCTGAGTATCATGGAAGTGTTTGAACAAGAGAATATACCATGACCTGATTTACATTTTTATAAGTCACATTAGAGAACTGTGGTTTGCACTAGGGTATTAGTGGTGCAAGGTGTTCAAAGAGGTAGAATTCAAGTTTATATTTAAACCTTGGCTTTCTGTTGGGTTCAGTGTGGGAGATGAGTAAAGAGAGAAGTCAAGGATGACTTCTGGACTTGTGGCTTGAGGAAATGTGAATGGAAGGAAAGAATGGGGGCTAAACAGGTTGTGGTCCTGATGGGGAGATAAAGAGTTGTTTTGGATATGCTAAATTTAAGGCATGTATTAGATTTCTAATTGACAGGTAAATAGTTTAAGAAGAGAATCACAAAGAGCAGAGGAGCAGTAGAGTAGAGATTGAATTTAGGAGTCATTAGAATATAAATGAAATTTATAGGAAAAAATATTGTATGAGATCAACTATGGAAATGAGTGTAAATAGAAAAGCCTACTTCTAATTAAGTCCCAAGGCAGTCACAATTCAAAAGGAGAGATAGAGAGGAAGAGGTGGTAAAAGAGACAGAGAAGGAACAGTTAGACTCATAAGAACACCAGGATATGATATCCTGGAAAGCCAACTATTAAAAAGAAAAGGAGGGGCAATGATCAACTATATCAAATGTTACTGAGAGGTCAAATAAGACGAGAACTGGGTGTTGACTTTTGGAAATGATAACGATGAACTTGAAAGGAGCACTCTCATAGCAGTAGCAGGGGGAAAAGCCTTGTTTGAAATCAGGAAAAGAAAATTGGAGTCTGAAAAAAGAGAAGCAATGCAAAATTGTGTGTGCACATGTGTGTGCGTACATTTTATTCCTACAAGGAATTTTTTTTAAAGGCACTAAACATTGTGTTCTTTGGACTACATTTATTTCTCTTTCAGATGAGAGATCTGAAATATACTTGAGGTGAGTTAGTGAAGCCAGTTAAATTGTACTGTAACAGTTTTAGAATATAGGTAGTGCTAAACTCTTTATAAATACTGTGCTTGGATAAAAAGAGTTGAATAAATTTTGTTAATGCAAAAGTTTTCACCTTGGATATAAAGAGCTAAATATATCATTATAAATTATAGTATAAACTCTTTTGTTTGGAGCAGCATTCCATTTACATTTCTGCATTGATAATTAAACAAGTAGAGAAAAAATTAATTGGTAGTTAAGTTATAATAATTGTGGGCTCATACATACTATTATTATTATTACTAGAGGACCTGTGCATGGGTTCATGCATTGGTGGGATCCCTTAAACCCACTCTCCGACATCCACCGAGGGGTCCTGGATTGCGAGAGTGTGCATTTGTAAGATCTGGATTGTATATAAATCTTTGGTTAATCTCTTCCTGCCCTCCTACTTGCCCCCTTCTCTCTGAGATTCATCAGTCTGTTCCATGTTTCCATGCCTGTGGTTTCCGCTCCTGCATTGAGTGTCTGCCCCCTGGTTGCCAATGTGCATCATAGTTACCGGTCAGCAGGTTGAATGGTCGGCCGGTCGCTTAGGCTTTTATATATATAGATATGGTTTCCACATACATTATCTCATTTAGTATCAAAAATGGTCCTGTGGATGTCCTTTATAGATGAGAAAACTGAGGCTCTGAGCTGCAGGTAATTTTCTTAAAATCACATAGCTAGTTTCAGACATGGAATTTGATTGAGAGTCTGCCATTAGGTTCTTGCTTACTTGCTTACTGTTGTGCAATGCTACTTCTTGATTTAAAATTACCAAACAACTTAGAAGAGGCAATCATTTTGGCCCTGTATGATACCAATCAAAACTTTTAAAAACTTCAGAATGAATTACAACTCAATAATTAAAGATCTAGGAATTACACATGTAAATTAACGTCAATTATTTTGTTGTTTGTTTTCCTAGACAGAGTACTTGGTTAAATAATTATGACAGTTGACCTAATGAGTAGAAGTGAATATCATATTAAAAATATCTTCTTTTAAGTTTTTAGGTTTTGTATATGTTCATAGTACAGAAATGTACATGAAATTTATTTTTAAATTTATTTTTCAATTACAGTTGACATACAATATTATATTCATTTCAGGTGTGCAACATAGTTATTATATATTTACATACTTTATGAAGTGATCACCCCAAAAAATCTAATACCCATCTGAGACCATACTTGATACTTCTTTTGTATAGAAATTAAATTGTATAGCTTTTAACATCTTTAAGACCAATATACATACATATA
>NW_006299245.1:3382770-3383392 GCF_000327345.1 Myotis davidii | reverse complement strand
CTGTTTTTAGGAAATTCTGATAATTTTTGTATGAATTGCCTATTGGTAGACATTTTTATATTATACCTACTTTTATTCAGTGAGAAAAGAGGCACTGACAGAACTTTAAAAAATTCAATGTACTGTACATAGATATACATCTTTAATTCCCATTTATCTTTCTTTTTAGTTATTTTAGCATGATTCTGTTGCCTTGATATCGAGGCAGTCTCTATTCTCCACCTCCCACCTAGTTCTATTTCCAAGTTAGGGCACTAAATTTTCTTTGAAAATATGTGAATGGAAGTGATGTGTACCACGTATGGACCTAGTCCTGGGAATGCACCACCATACTTTCTTCTCCCTGTTCGCCAGATGCACTCTTAATGGGGCAGCGACCCGACTTTAATCATATGATCAATTCAAGGCACTAAGGAATGATGGAAGAACATGAACAAAGGAACCTGGGTTTTTTAATGACTGCATGGAACAACACAGTCTTTTGACCTGGACTGCTTACTTTAGACTATCAGATGACAATACATCTTTGTCTTTAGTAAGCTACCCAGTTCTTATAGCAGCCTTGCCTAAATAATACATAAAACTGATTTGACTAGATTAAGTGAGAGCAGGAATTTGTCCT
>NW_006299245.1:3375147-3381841 GCF_000327345.1 Myotis davidii | reverse complement strand
CACCCCTCACTGCCCCTGCTGTTGGCCTGGTCGCCCCACACAGCCTGCTGTTCAGTTGCTTGATTGACCCTCACTAACGCCCCTGCTGGCTTGGTTGCCCCATGCAGCCTGCTGTTCAGTCATTTGGTCGTCCCTCACTAACCTCCCTGCCGGCCTTTGTCGCCCCACTCAGCCTGTTCAGTCGTCAGTTCAATCATCTGTTCGGTTGCGATGGCCCCTGGCTCTTTATATATATAGATATTTTGTACCATATATCATTTTTGTATACAATATATTTTATATGTTTTCTATACAATATTTATTATTTTATATTTTTTTCATGCAATATACTTCTCACTTTAATTTATATCCTAGCCACTGCTTTTTCGCTTTACAGAGGAATAAGCTGAGAGATAGAAGGGATTTCACACAGCTTCTAGCTAGAGGAAACAGTTCTCAAACATGGTTTCTCTGACTCCAAGTTCATTTTTGTTTCTGTTTTCTAAATAATAATGGAGGAGGTGCCAGAATGTACAGTGGGAATAGAAATACAATCAAGAGCTTGGGGAAAGTAGGGACATAGAAGAATAGCAAAGACAAGTAATGGGTAGAGAGAGATTCACAGGCCTGTGGGAAGCTGGCCTTGTTTTAGGTAATTTATGGTTGCATGGTTGAGAGGCTGCATTGAAAGTGACTGTTTTCAGGTATCCCAATATTGGAAGAACACTTTTGTTGTCAGACAGGTTGAGAATTCCTAATGATCTATGTGGACAAGTGATCTATGTACAGAGTAGACATAAGGGTCCTGGTCAAGGCTGGCAGTGTTTGAAGGTATATGGCAGTGTGTACTTGAAGGCCCTACTCTAGCACAGACTCTTTTGACATTAATAAGAATCTCTTTACTGTGTTTTGTCAATTTCCAAAACTGAAAGCATTAGCATAAGGAATTTTTTCACGATGACTGACGAATCATCTGGCTCTCATTTCCAGCTTAGTTACAGACTTACTTATGGCTTTATCATCTTTTTGTCCCTCTTGGACTGATCTCCCTGTATTCTCTATATGTAAAATTTATCACAAACTAGTTAGAATGCATGAAGTAATAAATGTTTACTTTTATATACAGTGATAGATCAGGTGGTATTAGTGAGGATAGAAAGAAAGACATCTGTATGAGAAGCTTTAAAAATATCAACAGTTAAATCTGAGAAGTCAAATATTTTTAAAAAATGGAAAAATTTTTAAAAAATATTTGACAGTATGGAGTTTCCTCAAAAAGCTACAAATGGAACTCCCATTTGACCCTGTGATCCCACTTCTAGGAATATATCCCAAGAAACCAGAAACACCAATCAGAAAGGATATATGCACCCCTATGTTCATAGCAGCACAATTCACCATAGCTAAGATCTAGAAACAGCCTAAGTGCCCATCAGTAGATGAATTGATTAGAAAACTGTGGTACATCTACATGATGGAATATTACGCTGCTCTAAAAAGGAATCCATTTACATTTAAAGGCTGGTCGATGTTTCTCTCTCATCGATGTTTCTAACTCTCTATCCCTCTCCCTTCCTCTCTGTAAAAAATCAATAATAAATAATAAAAAAAAATAAAATAAAATAAAATTAGTTAACACAGAAAAAAAAATAAAAAAAAATAAAAATGGAAAAATTTATTTTGCATTCTCTTTTAATATCTTGTTAATATCTTTATGTACATATTTCAAGAAATGTCAACTGAAATTTGCTGGGTTTTTCTGCTGCTAGTAATGGCTACCATTTACAAATGTATCTGCATTAGTTTGCTGGAACTGCCATAATGAACTACCACAGACTGGGCGGCTTAAACAAGAAATTTATTTTCTCAAGTTTTAGAGGCTAAAAGTCCAAGATCAAGATGTTAGCAGGTTTGTTTTCTCCTGAGGCCTTTTTCCTTACCTTGCAGATGGCCATGTCCTCACATGGCTTTTTCTTTGGGCGTATGCATCTCTGATGTTTCTCTGTGTGTCCAAATGCCCTCTTCTTCTAAGAACCCATTCAGATTAAATTAGGGCCCAAACTAGTAGCCTCATTTTAAATTAATTAATTCATTAATGGCCCTATCTCCAGAACTGTTGCATTCTGTAGAAATGGGGATTAGAGAAAATCAGCTCGTAATAGTAGCTATCATTTAATAAATGCTAATAATGAATTTGCACTATTCTAAACTCTTTCATGTTCTGGCTTGTTTAATCTATGAAACAAACCTATGAGCTAAATACAATGAAAAATTTAATTTTCGCTCTGGCCAGTGTGGCTCATTTGGGCATCATCCTGTGCACCAGGAGGTTGCAAGTTTGATTCCTGGTCAGGGCACATGCCTGGGTTGCAGGCTTGATCCCCAGTAGAGGGTGAGCAGGAGGCCGCTAATTCCTGTTTCTCTCTCTCTCTCTCCCCTTTTTACTTTCTCTAAAATCAATAAAACATATAAAAAATCAATTTTAAAGATGTGAAAACTAAAGTACAAAGAGTAAAATAACTTTCTCAAAGTCACAAAGGTAGTAAAGTAAGTGGCTGAGTAGTGAGCAAATGGAGGTAGCTTGGTCTCAGAGGTGCTCTCTCAGCCACCATGCTATTTAATGCCATTTAATGCTAGTGTATATACATTTAAGGCTGAACACATGAAGAATGAATTCTCTGTTCAGAAGAAGATTTCATGGTTTTTAAAAATATATATTTTTATTGATTTCAGAGAGGAAGGAAGAGGGAGAAAAAAAGATAGAAACATCAGTGAGAGAAAATCATCAATTGGCTGCCTCTCGCACACCCCCTAGTGGGGTGGGGATCAAGCACATAACCCAGGCATGTGCTCTGACGGAGAATTGAATCATGACTTCCTGGTTCATAGGTAGACCCTCAACCACTGAGCAACACTGGCTGGCTAAGACTTCATGTTTTGGCTGTACTACTCCATGCCTTTCAGAAAGCCATTTGATCTCTTTAGGTCATCCAGTCTCCTTTTTGTGAGGAATACCTGACAAGATGATGTAAAGTTCTTTTGCAAATAAGGACTACATAAATGTCAACTATTGTAGTAATATAACCTGTGGGGGTGTGTTTGTCACATATATTTATGGGCAGACTGGCTACTGAGGTGAGGTAAAACTGCGTTAATTTCCAGGGAAAACAGGTTCATGACAGTGTGAATGAGAGGAGATAATGCAGTGTGTGTCAGTAAACTTTGGCTCCTGTAGTAAATCCAAAATGGTAACAAATACTCCAAGCCTCGTCTGTGTGTACAGTCTAACTTCACAATTAAGTGAAAGATTTGCTATTCCTAAAACATTCAGAGGTGAGAAACAAAAATGAACTCTTGACAATGTGAAACTGGTTTGATGCAGCTCTAGTCTTCAGAGTTATTTGAAGCTGGCCTGGTATGTACAGCTAGTGGTTCTGTCCTGGGACATAAATAGTCTCATCAAATATCAACATCAGACAAATCTACTCTTTGACCATGACTGAGTGAGAAAAATTAAGGCTACTTCATAGTTTTTTTAAATTATTTTTAATTTGTTCAATTATAATTGACATAAATATTATATTAATTTCAGATGGACGCCCCAGTGATTAGACACTATATAACTTATACTGTGATCTTGTACCCATCTGACACCATACATAGTTTTCAACTATAGTCCCTCTGCTGTACTTTACATCACCTTGACTATTTCATAACTACCAATTTGTACTTCTTAATTTCTTTACCTTTTTTACCCATCTACCTAAGTCTCCTCCTATCTGGAAACCATCAAAATGTTCTCTGTATCTATGAGTTCATTTCTGCTCTGCTTGTTCATTTATTTATTAGATTAAATTCTTGATAGATATGTACTTATCACCATTTTAAAAAAATCATCACCTGAGGATATTTTTCCATTGTTTTTTACAGAGAGGGAGGGAGGGAGAAAAAGAGTAAGACATTTATGTGAGAGAGAAACATCGATTGGTTGCCTCCCATACATGACCCAACTGAGAATTGAACTCACAATCTGGGTATGTGTCCTGACGGGGAATCAAACCCACCAACTTCTCATGTACAGGATGATGCTCCAACCAACTGAGCTATACTGGCCAGGGCTCCATCTCCTTTATAATGCTATTGAAGTTCTCACTAGGTTCATCTACTCTTCCCTTAAATTTATTGAACACTAGAGGCCCAATGCACGAAATTCTTGCAAGGGGCTCAGCACACGCAGTTGTGGTGGCTTGCCTCAGCCCTCGCAGCCCTGGCTTCGTCCAGAGGTCATCTGGAAGGACGTCTGGAAGGTCATTTGGCTGTCCAGTCTAATTAGCATATTGTGCTTTTATTATTATAGATTCTTATAACTAGTGTTTTGAATTCTGCATTTAGTGGATCTCTTGTCTCCATATTTTCTTTTCCAGAGTTTTGTTCTGTTCTTTCATTTGGGACATGTTTTTGTCTCCTCATTTTGGCAGCTTCTATATATTAGGAAGACCTTTTATATCTCCAGGCTTGGTAGAGTAGCCTAATGTAGTGGGTGTCCTGTAGGGACCAGTCTACAGCCTCCCTGGTCACCCGAGTTGGACATTCCAGGTGTGTCCACTGTGTGGGCTGTGTGCACTGTCCTGTTGTAGTTGAGCTTGACTGCTATTGGCATGTAAATGGGAGGGATTTACCCCCAGGCCCATGGGCTGCAAGGATTGGCTGAGGCCACCATGGAGGATCATCTGTGCAGGGTCTTACTGCATGGAGCAGGATTTTCTTAAGTTCTGGTGCCTGTTGCTTGTGAAGGTGGTTGAGTGATGCTTTGACATGGTATGAAGATTTCCACTGGGTGTGCTGGCTCTAGACCAGCCGTGGGCAAACTATGGCCCGCGGGCTGGATCCGGCCGGTTTGAAATGAATAAAATTAAAAAAAGAAAAGACCTTACCCTTTTATGTAATGATGTTTACTTTGAATTTATATTAGTTCACACAAACACTCCATCCATGCTTTTGTTCCGGCCCTCCAGTCCAGTTTAAGAATCCATTGTGGCCCTCGAGTCAAAAAGTTTGCCTACCCCTGCTCTAGACCCTCCCAGGAGTTGCAGCCCAATGTCAGCCACTGCCTGTGTTCTGCCTGAAGCCACCTGATATGAGCTACAGAGTGATCTGTAGATGACTGCTACACTTACTGGGCTTGGAGGTGCCCAGGAGAGCACAAGCTGTGAATTCAAGCTGTCTATGTTAGTGTTTGGTCTGGGGCCACTTAGTGAGAGGTATAGGGCATGCTGAGGCTAGGTGCTGCTTGTTTGTGGGATTTTAGAAAAGTTGAAGCATGAATCAAGATAGGCAGTTTGTATGAAAAAACTATTGGAAACAGCTTGGGTGGGACAGAAAACAGGGTGGGGTGGGTTCTCAGGGTATCACCAGGACAGGGTGAACAGTGATAGCCATGGAGTCTCAGATATGTTGCCAACTTGCTGACTCTGTGAAGTTAGGCCTTAGAAAAGAAACATGGCCTTTGCTAGCACTATTGTCTGGGAGAAAGCTACCCCTCCAGCTCTTGTTCTTATGCCATACAATTCACTTCCTCCTTGTATGTCCCTGGTGCCTTTGAGCTGCTGCTCCACTGCAGGAGCTCAAAGGGAGTGAGTCTGAGTAAGTCCATGCACTGGCCCTTTAAGAGGGACTGTCTGGGACTCCAGCAGCCTCTGTCTCACTCAGCCTCAATCCCCACTGCTTTTTATAGTCAGAAGTTCTAGGAACATCTCTTCCTCACACTGGAAACTTGAACTGGGGGATCTGGCGCAGGGCTTGGACCCCTTGCTCCTCAGGAGGGTGGTTTGAAGCCAAGATTTTTCTCCCAATTTTCATCTATCAGTCTTGATGTGGCTGAGATCCTTAGTTGTAGACTTTTGTTCAGCTAGATTTCAGGCAGTTCTAATGATGGTTGTCTGTAGTTTAGTTGTAATTTTGATGTGGTTATGGGAGGATGCGAGTACTGCATTTATAAGTTTCCATCATTATCTTAACTATTGTAAACATGCTGCAATGAATATGGGGGTGGATATATCTTTTTTGAATTAGTAATTTAATTTTCTTTGCATAAATATCCAGAAGTGGAATTGCTGAATTAGAGAGTTAGAAACATCGATGAGAGGGAAACATCGATCAGCTGCCTCCTGCACACCCCCTCCTGGGGATCTTCCTGCAACCAAGGTACATGCCCGTGACTGGAATCGAACCTGGGACCCTTCAGTCCGCAGGCTGACACTCTATCCACTGAGCTAAACAGGTCAGGGCTTAATTTATTTTTAAATTTTTTATTTATTGATTTTATATAGAGGAAGGAAGAAAAATATTTGTTCAGCTAGATTTCAGGCAGTTCTAATGATGGTTGTCTGTAGTTTAGTTGTAATTTTGATGTGGTTATGGGAGGATGCGAGTACTGCATTTATCTAAGCCCACCATCTTAACCAGAGCCCATACTTCATAGCTTTTGTATTAATTTATTATTTTTAAAATATATTTTATTGATTTTTTAGAGAGAGAAGGGAGAGAGATAGTTAGAAACATTGATGAGAGAGAAACATTGATACTTTATGTATTCATTGGTTGATTTGTGTATGTGCTCTGACCAGACTGAACCCACAATCTTAGTGAAGGGGATAATGCTCTAATTAACTGAACTACCTAGCCTGGGCCTTCATAGCTTTTTTTATTTTCCCCC
>NW_006299245.1:3366015-3374924 GCF_000327345.1 Myotis davidii | reverse complement strand
CTTCCCTCTGCAGAAAAACAAGGTCACTCTGCCTGCTACAAAAATAATAAGGGCCCTCTTCTCACTGACATAAACAACTGCTACGTCATTACCAATTACAGCTTCAGCATTACTCTTGTCAGCTATCTACTATCAGATTTTCAACCTTTTTCATCTCATGGCACACATAAACTGATTACTTAAATTCTGCAGCACACCAAATGCTATTGTTGTGTTGGCTATTGTAATTTTTATATGAAAAAATATATTTTTTGCAGATCTGACAAAAAAAGGTATAATTTTGACTTACTCACACCAGATGCTATTGTGGTGTTGGCTATTGTAATTTTTATATTTGATAATATAAGGAAAAAGAGGTCAGTGCCCATGACCTAATAGTCAGGTATTGCATGTTTTAAAAATTCTTGGGGCACACCAGTGTACCTCTTGCAGCACACCCATGTGCCTTGGCACACTGGTTGAAAAACGCTGATCTATATAGATAAGGTTTGTTGAGAAACCCAACCCAGAATTGTCCCTGCTTTCTAACAGCATCTAGGCAGGGGTGGGCAAACTTTTTGACTCGAGGGCCACAATGGGTTCTTAAACTGGAACAGAGGGCCAGAACAAAAGCATGGATGGAGTGTTTGTGTGAACTAGAGTGAACCCCTGCTTTCTTAGTTTCTCCTCAAAAGCACCAAACCAAAGCCAAAATCCTCTAATATACTTTCTAACACCCTCTACAGCAAGCATGTCAAACTCAAAGGCTAATACAGGCCAAATAAATGACGCATGCAGCCCACAGGCCACGAGTTTGACATGCTTGTTCTACAGAGATCGCCCACAATTCCCCATGCATCTTTCCCCTTACTTCAGTGAGTAATAAACACAACTTGTTCAACTACAGTAGTAGGCATTGATAAAGGTAACTGCCCAAACAGAAGTTAGAAAAACAATCGCGTTTATACTACTTTTTTTCCTAAGTGAGAAAGACTCAAAAACATTTTTTTAGTACATGAACTGAAGCTTTGGGAGTTTTTAGGGAGAAAGACCATCTGAAGTTGAGACTATTTCTGTAGGAGAGAAAACATTCCTTCCATTTGAACACCTCTGTTTTACTTTTGCCTTTACAGATCACATAGGCTCTGTTCACATATATTTCTAGTGTATCTTTAATTTTTGCTTGCATAAAACTGTGAAGTTTTGAATATCATGTATTCCATCTTGTTACAATGAGTGTTTCATGTGGTTTAGTATAAAGCTCTAGTTTTATATATTCTATGTTTTTCCTACGCACAATGGAAAAAGAAGAAAGATTTCTATACTGGTGTTTGCTGCCTACCCAATTTAGTTGCTAACTGTCCACCCACTGTTCTATTCTTTGCACCTTATGCCTCTGCTGCAATTTGAGTGATCAAATTAAATGATAGGTCTAATTAACTGTAAGAATTATGTCAGCTTCTAACTGGAAAATCTGCTTCTTTTTTTCCTTGCAAAAAACTGCTTTATACTTTCAGCTTATTACCGTCTCATAATTTAAATAGTATTTGCCTACACATACACATTCAACTAATTTTATTCAAACATCCTAGTTCATGTGCCCATATTCTCTGGCTTGAAAATCCCTTTTCTCCCACTATGGTTGCGTAGCAACCTCTGCAAGTTGTGAACAACAAAATGACTTATTGGGTGCCGGGAAAGAGCTTTTCAAATATCATTGAGTTCGATAAGTAAATATTTTCTCTTATACTTTGGTGGAAATATTTTTAAAGAGGGATGATTGGAATCTGTGATTAATCAGAAAAAAATAGAATGATCAATCAGAAAAACAGACCGATTAATCAAAGAGAAATGTTTAGACAGGTTGACCAATCAGCTGGTGTGACAGAGTCAAAGGTTTCTGTCCTTTGTTGAAACATGAGTTTCATTGAAATAATAGTCCTAAGACGCCAGGTGCTGAAGGTAAAGATGTATCAGATACAAACACAAGTGCTAAGAAATTTCATAAAATAGATTAAGTTCTATTTTTTCATGGCAGTTGATAATCTTTCCTGGATTTCAGTTTAGGCTTTGGATCTGACTAAAGCTACAGAAGTCAGAAGGACCAGTGCCCGAGGGCCCTACTCTTTCATTACAAGGACAGTTTCATCTTTCAGAATAGAATCTGTGGTTTTGCTGTGGAAGGTCTAACCTGGAGGAATCCAGGTTGAAAAGATGCACATTTTTTTTTTCCTTTTTGTTGAGCAGGTTGCTATTTGTAGAATTTGTAATTTGTACTATCCAACTTTTCCACCCACCATCTGCTAATGTACCTAATTAAAGTGTATGTACATGCAGACAGCTCCTTACTCCTGACTGAAGCATGCCAGTGCATTCTTTTCCTCTGGTTGCATTATACTACACATTTTAGAGTTATTCTCTAGTATCTCATTCATCTAATATTTTTAGAGCACCTGTTTCTGTCTGAGCTGTTTATTTTTGTCAGTCTGGGTAGCTTCACTATTAATGTCTGAGACTGCACTATTGATGTGATCTGTGTTTTACATTTTGTACTCAGAAAGATTCAAGACCAATACTTTATTGGCTCTGGATCTGATGCCTGTAATAAACTTGTGATGGTTAATTTTATGTGAGAGCAGGACTGGGCCATGGAATACATAGATAGCTGGACAAACATTATTTCTGCGAGGGTGTTTCTGGAAAAGATTAGCATTTGAATTGGTGAACTGAGTAAAACAGATCGCTTTTCCCAATGTGGATGGCCTCAACCAATCCATTGAGGGCCAGAATCAAATAAAAAGGCAGAGGAAGTTTAATTCGATCTTTCTCTGCATGACTGCTTGAGCTGGAACATCAATCTTCTCTGACCCTTGGTGCTCCTGGTTTTCAGGCCTTCCGACTGGCAGGCTCTCAGGCCTTTGAACCACAGCGCTGGCTTTCCTGGGTCTCCACTTCCATGTGGCAGATTGTGGCACTTCTCAGTCTTCATTGGTTCTGTTTCTCTGGAGAACTCTGAAAAATATTAAACTCAGGGATAAAGATCATGTAAAGATCAATAATCTAATGGAGGGAAAGCATATTTATTGAGCACCTACTATGTTTCATTGTCTATTATACACTACTGCCAATGCATACAACAATAAGGTGGATATTACTGTATGACTGTTAGCTGATGAGATAACCATATATCAAAGAAATTAAGAAAATTGACCTATGCCACATAGCTTAGAAGCAGAATAGGTGTTATTCAAACCAAATTGACTCTAAAACTCATTCCTACCACCCCATTCTGATGTTCGGAGAGCCAATATTTATTGATTACTTACTATTGTCAGATACTGGATAAAAGATTTATATAAATTTCATGTGTAATATACTCTATAAGGTTTTCTGGATGCAACAAACAATTCTATTCCATGACTTTTGAACTCAAAATCCTTGTAATGTATTTAAGGAGATTAATCGTAAGAGACAACATTAAAATGTCCGAGAAGTGGAGATAATTGCTGTGAGAGCTGATAGGAAGGACTTTACTGATTCTCTCAGGCCAGCTTGCAGCTTGATAACCCAGAAGATTATATTCATTTTGTATTTTTCCTTTAATATAGGAACAGAGAGTTTGCTGCTTTTGTCATAAATTGCAGGAGTTGCTTTCAACTCTATATTTCAATTTATATTTTTATGATCTTTTGAATTTTAGGTGACTGTGGTATGAATAGGTATGTCTCAGCTCTATCATGAACTACATGTGTGGTTCTGGGCAAACTAGTGTCCAAGTTTTTTCATTTGTAAATGTACATAATAATAGTAGCTAGTTTATAAGTTTGTTGTGACAATTAGAATAATTAAATGTTATGTTATTATGTACATATTAGTTTATACCCATAACATCTTCCTGGTGAATATTTCATTTTATTGTTGAATCACTCTTTATGCGATATATATATATATATATATATCTACATATATATGTAACACAATATTATATGTCAATTTTATCTCAGTAAAGCTGCAGGGGTAGATTAATTGCATTAAAGTTTATACAATTTTCCTGTTGTTTACTTCTACGACAGTAGAAGTGATTTTTTTTCTGAAGATATGGGTAAACAATGCGATTTAACAGCCTTTATATATATATATATATATATATATATCTACATATATATGTAATCCATAAAGTCTATTTTGTCTTTTGCCAGCTTTCTTTTGATTAATATTTGCTATCAGTATTTGATGACTTTTTTCTATTTTTCACTTGTAACTATTTTGGGTTCATATATTTTAGGTACAGTACTTAAAATTATATTTATGGTAATTATTATTAATTTTTATTTTCACCATTTTATCTTTTGCTATTTTTTTATGCTCACATTTTCCTTCTTATGTATTATATTGGACTAGTGTCCAGGTGCATGAAATTCATGCACATTAAAAGGATTTAAGTAGAGGAAATATTTTAATATTGCTATTTTCCTTTTCTCTATAATAGAAGTGTCAGAGATGAAAGGAATGTAGTAAAATGTATATTAAAATAGTATGTAAATTTATTAATAAATAAACAATAACAAAATGATACATTGTGTCGCCAACAATGGCTTCTTTCGGCTTCAGAGGTACTTTATGCCAATAGTTGGCCTTTAGACATATCCCCACCTCCCTGCTGTCAGGGTCTATGGTGGGGGTGAATGGATTCCTGGCTGTCAGGGTGCTGACAGCAAGCTGACCAATAGCCGATTCTGTGAAGGACCCTGCTGTGTGGGTCCTGGGTGTGGGTGCCGTGCTGTGTGGGTCCTGGGTGCGAGTATCAAGCTCCCTCCTCCCTCTTGTCAGACTCTGGGTCATGCCTCGGGACCCAGAGTCAAGTCCCTGCACACCTGTGCAGGCCTCAAAATCACTTGAGACCCAGACCCGGCTGGCCCCACCTTCACTGAGCAAGACCCAGAACCGGCGGGCTGCACACCTGTGGTTTAGATATCTAGGTTTTAGGTTAGATTTGTAGGCTTGTTTACGATCTCAAGATACACACAGAACAGTAATTGCTATCTTTGTCACCTGGTAGCAGATAATTATACAGTTATTTTAAGCTGTGGCAGTTGGTTGCATGTATTACATTGTGACTTATCCCCACACTTCTAGTAAAGACATCCCACTTTAAATGTGGTTCTTGTGGTTTCATTATCCACATAGAGTACATAGTTGTGTTCTGCTGAACTGAGCTCCTTTAAGAATTTCACACACAGGAAGAAGAGCCAAAATATGGGGTTCTTCTTGGCTTCTGTTGTAGTATAATAATTTAGGCCCATCAGTTTCAATCACAAGCAGCTGAGAAAGTTTTTAAAGTGAAATTTGAATTGCAGACTCTGGAGACTATATTATGTTGTGAAATGAGGAATTCTTTTTTAGAAGGTGTGTTAAAAGGATTGGCTGATGTCAAGGATTGGGAAATAAAAACCAATAAGAACCAGAGGTTTTTTTAATCATTGGATGTTCTCATTGATAAATGAATTACTTTATCACTTATCATTAATTACTCTATCACTTACCATTAATTACCTATTTCAGGAATGTTTGGACTTCCTTAAGGAAGTAGATATGACATTTAACACTAGGACAATAGAGCACATCTTGTTCAAATTGTATACAAAAATAACATGACACAAATTTCCCAGGATAAAAAGGCTGAAATGGCTTTGTGAGTTGGGAGTATGTGAGTATATTAAGTTGATTAACTTATTATTCAGAGACAGGATAATTCCGTGGTCTAGAAGTGTGTGTGTGTGCGTGTGTGCATGCGTGTGTGTGTGTGTTGGAATAGGGACAGCCCTTAGAAAATTGAGTGCTTTTTATAGATAAAAGATCACCAATAGGTATTTGAGTGTTCCAATGTATTTTTGTAAGGTGTACTATTTTGGTTGCATAAAATGGACCCCAAGTTATACCAACTTATGAAAAAACAAACACGCAAAAACATTGCAAGGATCCTGGGATAGTTTTCAGAGTGCAAAATTATCAACTTCAGGAAGGTGGGAATAAGAACAATTCTGGGGTCCACAGTTACTGATTCAGTGGCTTGAATGCCAGCAAAATGGTTTTGTTTGATCGCTTAAATCTATCATCTTGGCCTTTCTTTGCATTTTGCCTGCATATGAGCTTTCTTTGTTGAGAGGCGGCAGTGGTGGTGTGTAAATGACATCTAGCAGTTTCCAGATGGTTGGGGGTGATTAGTGGGGGCGAGCGAGTCGGGGTAAGTTGTCCCTTGAACAGAGAAAAACGGTATGACATTTATTTTTAAACTTAGAAGCCATGATCAGACTACATGTGTGGGAGAAACTTGCTAAATCAGTTTTTATAGTTGCAGTTCAGAGGTGAGAGAAGAGCTGGAGAAGGAATAATATAGGAGAATAATGGGCCACTGAGAAGGACACTCATGCCTCCCATTTCTAAGGTTAGTTCCAAGGTAGGTGGTAAAAAAACACCCTCTGGGTTTGGGGATGTGACATTAGAGTGAACTTGTGAGTCACCTACCACCTGGTTGCCTGGTAGCAAAATGACACATTGCACTGATAAGCACGGTGTGGGAAAATAGAACTGGGAAAATTGTATCAGATACCTCAGCAGAAGAGTGTACAGTAGGCATATTAAATTGATGTAAGATCTTTTACAAGTGAGGTTCTTCAGAAGCAGATGCCAAGACAGAGTTTGGGGTGTAAGGTGTATGTTAGGGGTTTAATATCTTCGAAAGCTAGGGGAGAAAGAAATAGGATGGGACAGAAGAAGCCTAGCTGTGATACAGTATATGTGGCCAACCTCATGGAAAGTTTTGGAATGAGAATTGCTATTTAGAGTTTCCTGGGTGGGTCTAAATGGCTGGGTGGTCTACTCCCTACTTTGTTTTGTTATTTGGCTTGGACCACCCAGCAATGTGCGTGAGCCCAGGCAAGGCAGCTCACTGCAGCTGAGATAGACTAAGAAGAGGCTGGCAGCTAAAGGCTCTCTCCTGACTGCACTCCCCACATCTGGACCCCAAACCCTTCTTGAAAGGAGACTTGGGATGTATCTTGATCTACAAATGCTGTCATGAGTTATGAGAAGCAGCCATTGTTTTCTTTTGTTGCTGAGAATGATGAGGACCTAATGGATCTTGTGGTGATGACAACAGAGTGGAAAATATCAGGGACTATGTGGTTATTGACTTAGAGGAGCGATTTTCAACCAGTGTGCCATGGCAGGTGCACTGGTGTGCTACACGAATTTTCAAAACATGCAATGCATGACTATTTCCCCAGTGCACTGACCCCTTTTCCCTTAGATTGTCAAATAAAAAAATAATAACATCCAACACAGCAATAGCTGTCCAGTGTGAATGAATCAAAATTATACTCCGTATCTATTTTTTTGTTAGATTGGCAAAAAATATATGTTTTGGTGTGCTGTAGAATTTTAGTAATTAGTTTATGTGTGCCATGAGATGAAAAAGGTTGAAAACCACTGACTTAGAGAGAAGGCAAAATCCCTTGGCAGTTGCCAGTGTAGCAAAAAGAGCATATCAAAGAACCTGGATGGATTTTTAACTTTAATAAATAAGAAAAGAAAACAGATTGCACTTCCTACCTGTAAATCCACCCTCCTACCTCCATGTCATGGTGTTGTATAAACCTAGTTAACTTTATGTCATTGGGGGAGGTGGTCTGAAATAACATAAGTGATTTGGAATTGGATATTGTGTATTTTTTCATCTGGTAAAATATTTATTCAGGATGGAGATGAAGATGCATTATAGAGAAACAAAAATTTAACAAATATCTAGGGACATAACCTTGTCAATTTATAGCCACTTCAAATTAATTGAAATAAAACTAACTCTTGCTATTTACTTTTATTAGGAGAATATAATGGTTATCAAAGTCTTCGGTTGAAATTAGGCCAGCTATGTTATCAAGAAATCAGTGACTGCTTTCAAAATATTTTATTATTTTCAGGTCTTATATGCTTACTTGAAGAAAATGCAACTTACTGTTGTGATGTCATTTGAATACCTGCTCACCTCAGCCCTTTCCATTATATTCCCTTATTCTGAAATGCTCTTCAACAACATTGTATTCCTCTTATATCATTTTGTTCCTTGCTCAAATATCACTTCCTTAGACAGACATTTCCTGGTCAAATTGCTTATATTTTCTTAACATAATTTAATTTAGCTAAGATTTGATTGCTTTAAGTGTTTAGTACTATTTGATATTATCTGCTATGTTTTTTTTGTATGCTTACAGACTATCTCCTCACAAGAAAGAAGTCTATGAGAGCAAGACATTGTTTTAATTATCTTTGTAAACCCCAGCTCCCAACACGTGGTAGAGTTTCAATAAATATTTGTTGAATGAATGAATCAATGTCTTTAAAGATTTACCGATTCCAAAAATTCATTTAAATTGCTTCCAATGGGGAAAATATATAAATTCTCTTTACATATCTTCCTACATAAAATACTTCTGTATTCATTTAAAATAATGCCTCTGAAAGGAATTTTAAAATATGAAGGCATTAAAATGGCCTCATTTTGAACATATTTCAAGCAGTATTAAATTGGAGCTTCTAAATTATATTTTTCTAGATTGCTGAAACAATGAAATATTGTCAAATGTAATAGATTAGCATTATTAATTATACATTTGTAATATTATATTATGCTTCATGACCATAGCAGGATTGCATTTTGTTAAACAGAGGGAGACACTTTTGAGTATAGCTCAGCAGTATTTATCTTTGGAAAAATAGCATTTGGGTTAAAGGTAAAGTTAGACACCCAGGTTTTCCCACCATGGGATTAGAAAGGAAAAAGTGCTTTTGCTTTTACTTCTACTTCATATTCCTCTATGTCTTCCTCAGCCTCCTGGACCGCCTTATCTTCTCCTCCACCTTCTCTTATTGTT
>NW_006299245.1:3347374-3365988 GCF_000327345.1 Myotis davidii | reverse complement strand
CTCTATTCTCTACCTCCTCTTTTCCTTTTGATCCTTTTGTGAATAAATCCCACTGGGTGGAGTATGGAGCTAGTTTTACCAGAAAAGAGCAATAGAAAGCAACACTTACAAATAAGGTTGCTATTTCAATATATTAATGCTATTATTCTTAGAAAGTTTTTTTTTTTTAGAACTTCTGCAAATTGAGAGGAGAAATAACAAATGGAATGTAGATATGTGACAGATTGGCAAGACTTGTCCAGACAGGACAGTTGATATTTTAGTTTACTTCAAATGTGTTCAGTTTATAAGAGGACCAATGAAGAAAGTGCTTTAGAATTAACTGGCAAGAAACATGTAGCTTATTTATTAATTTCCTAGTCACTTAAATTATATAATTTTAGCATTTCCTTTCTAAAGATTTGTGAAAAAGTAATAATGGATTAGTGAAATAAAATGGCTGAGAGGAGCTAGAAACTGGATAATGCTCTTATTAAAAATATGATACATGGCTTTGAATTGATGCCTTTAGTAGACAATCACATTTATTTCAGAAAAACACCTTGTGTGTTGCTGAGCATGAGATAATTTTAGCTGTTTCCTATTTTCATGTATTAAGGCACATCTCCAAAAACAGTACAAATATCATAGCAATAATCTTTAAAATATCCTATATAATAAAAGGCTAATATGCAAATTGTCCCCTCAGCAGTCCGACTGGGTGACCGAGAGTTTGATCATTCGCTATGACATGCACTGACCACCAGGGGGCGGCACGGAACATGGCAGGTGACCAGCGGCGTCGGTGGGGTGCTGAAGGAGCGAGGAAAGGAGGAGGCAGGGAGGCCAGGAGATGGAGAACCTGATTGGCCCTGATCCTCAGCCAGGCCTAGGGACCCTACCCATGCACGTATTTCATGCACCAGGCCTCTAGTTATATATATAAATGTCTGGCTATTGCCTGGGACTTTTGCATATAAATTTTTTCACCGTCAGCATCCCCTTTAATAAAATGTGGAAAGTTCTGTGACAGGGAAAGGATGATGGGAGTAAATGATGACCATTTAAAATCACAAAAACTCCTTTGTACATGTCTAGAGCATGGCAGAGAGGAGGGCAGTCAGGGTAGTGACAGGCCGGGGTCAGCCCTATTTGTAGGGGATGTTGTAGTGTTCAGGCTGGTAGAGAAGCAAGACCTTGGGCTCTGAGTCTTCAGAGGAGATGTGTGGGTTGGTGGTGCCCCCTTGCCAGGCTCTATGTCTTGCATCTGGATGGAGACACTGAGGGCCTGGGCCAGCGTGATAATGTGGATGTGGTCACTTCCCATGCACATGGGCTCCAGTTCCTAATGGCAGAACTCCTGGACAGTCGATCCACCCTTGATGATGTTTTTGAAGAATGCACTGCCATGCTGAAGGTAGTCTGAGGTGAGCAGCTGCAGGTAGAACACCAGTTAGTCCCAGGTGCTCTCGGCATTGAAGGAGGTGAGGAGGTTGGTGACTGAAGTCTGCTTCTCCACTTGTTCAATCAGGCCCATGGAAATGTGTAAATTCTTAACTGTGAATTTGGTGACGCCAGGGAATACAAGGTCCTCCTTGATCTTGACAGACAGCCTGGAACTGCTGCAATTATGGAGCAATCAGGAAGGTGTCAGAATAAACATAGGGGCTGTGCAATTTGTTGGTGTATAGTTAGTTGTTCATAATAGTCTCTTACGATACTTTGTATTTTTGTGGTATCAGTTGTAACATCTCTCTCATTTATGATTTTATTTATTTGTGTTCTCTCTGTTTTTATTTTTGGTGAGTCTAGCCAAAGGTTTGTCAAATTTGTTTCACTTTTCAGGAACCAGACTTTAATTTCATGGCTCTTTTCTATTTTCTTTTTAGTTTCATTGATCTTTCCTATTTTCTTTTTCTTTTTTTTTTAACAATTTCATTCCTTCTACTAACTTTAGTAGTAGATTTAGTGCTTCTTGAGATTTAGTAGTTCTTTTCATAGTTCCTTGAGGTGTAAAGTTAGATTGTTTATTTGAGATTTTTCTGGTTTTTTGGCATAGACCTTTATTGCTATGAACTTAGTCTTAGAACTGCATTTGCTGAATCCCATACATTTTTTGTGTATTACATTTCCATTTTTTGTTTGTTTTAAGGCACTTTTAATTTCTTCTTTAACTCATTGGTTGATCAGTAGCATGTTGTTTAATCTCCACATATTTTTGGAATTTTCCAGTTTTCTTCATAAAATTAATTTCTAGTTTCAAACTAGATGGAAAGGTGCTTGATATGATTTCAGTCCTCTTAAATTTATTAACTTCAGTTTTGCGGCCTAACATATGATCTATCTCAGAAAATGTTCCATGTGTGCTTGAAAAGAATGCATATTCTGTTGCTTTTTGAATGGGATATATATCTGTTAACTTCATCTGATCTAACATGTTGTTTAAGGTCAGTGTTTGCTTATTGATTTCTTCTGGATGATATATCCAGATGTAAGTGGGGTATTTAAGTCCCCTATTATTATATTGCTGTGCCTTTCTCCCGTTATATCTGTCAATATTTCATTTATATATTTAGGTGATCCTTTGTTGGGTTCATAAATATTTACAAATGTTATAATCCTTTTTGTTGGATTGACCCCTTTATCATTAAGTAATACTCTTATTTATCTCTAATTACAGTCAGTGTTTTAAAGTGTATTTTGTCTGATATATGTATAGTTACTCCAGCTTTCTTTTGGTTTCCATTTTCATGAAATGCATTTTTCCGTCTTTTCACTTTTAATCTGCAGGTGTCCTTAACATCTAAAATGGGGTTTTATAGGCAGTGTACAGATGGGTCTTTTTTTTTTTTTTTTAATCAATTCAGTCACTCTATGTCTCTTTAAAAACTATATTATCCCTATTTTTATCCCATTTTATTTTATTTTGTAATATGTTTTTATTGATCTTAGAGAGAGCGGAAGGGAGAGGGAGAGAGAGAAACATCAATGAGAGAGAAACATTAATCAACTGCCTCCTATATGCCCCCTACTGGAGATTGAGCCTGAAACCCAGGCATGTGCCCTGATGGGGAATCTAACTGGTGACCTCTTGGTTCATGGGTCAATGCTCAACTACAGAACTACACTGGCTGAGCAACCACTCAATGTCTCTTAATTAAAGAATTTAATTCATTTACATTTAAAGTAATTATTAATAAGTATGTGCTTATTGCCATTTTGCTAATTGTTTTCTGGTGGTTTTTGTAATTTCTCTCAGTTTCTTCTCTTATTCTCTTCCTTGTGTTTGATGACTTTTTAAATGGTACGGTATTTTTCTTTTTCTTTATTTTTGTGTGTATTTACTATAGGTTTTTGCTTTATGCTTACCATATGGTTTGCATATAACAACTTATCTCTATAACAGTTTAAGTTGATAACAAATTAAGTTTTGTCCCATTGTAAAGTGTAACATTATTATTCTCCCCTCCATATTTTATGTTTTTTATACAACATTTACATCTTTTAATTTTGTGCATCACTTAACTAATTCTTGTAATTATAGTTCTTTTTACAACTTTTATCTTTTAACCTTCATATTAATTTTATGTGATTAATTCACTACCTTTACCATATATTTACCTTTTCAGCAAGATTAATTTTTTTCAAATGTACTCTTGTTATTAATTAGCACCCTTTCTTTGAAGCTTAAAGAAGTTCATTTAATATTTATTGTAAGGCCAGTTTAGTGATGATGGATTCTTTTAGCTTTTGCTTGTCTGGAAAACTCTTCTGAATTGTAACTTTTCCAGGTAAAATAGTATTGGTTGAAAGTGTTTTTCCTTTCCCATTTTGAATACATGATACCACTCTCTTTTAGCCTAAAAAGTTTCTGCTGAAAAGTCTTCCAGTTTTATGGGGGTTCCCTTGTACATAATAAATGTTTCTCTTTCTGCTTTAAATGTTCTCTCCTTGTCTTTAACTTTTGACGCTTTAATAATAATGTGTTTTAGTGTGGCTCTCTTTGAGTTCATCTTATTTGGAATTTTCTGGGTTCCCTGTATTTGAATTTTGTTCTTTTACTCAAGATAGGGATATTTTTAGCCACTATTACTTCAAATTAAATTTTTGTCCCCCTTTCTCTCTTTTCACCTTCTGGAAGCCCTTTCATGTAAATATTAATTTGTTTGATGTTGTTCCATAAGTCCCTTAAGTTATACTCACTTTTTAGTTCTTTCTTTATTTTATGCTCCTCTGATTGTGATTTCCAGTGCCTTGCCTTCGAGTTGACTAATTCTTTATTCTGCTTCATCTAGTCTCTTGTTGAACCCCTTAGTGTATTTTACATTTCAGTTATTGCATTCTTTAGCTCTGTCATTTCTATTTGCTAGTTTCTTATGGTTTCCATCTCTTTGTTGAACTTCTTACTTTGTTCATCCATTCTCCCCAGTTTGATGAGCATTTTTATGACCATTACTTCAAACTCTTTATCAAATAAATTTCATTAAGGTTTTCCCCTGAAGTTTATCTTGTTCATTCATTTGGGATATATTCCTTTGTTTCTTCACTTGGCTTGAATCTCTGTGTTGGTTTCTATATAGTAAGTGAAACAACCACCTCTCCCCAGTCTTGAAGGAGTGTAGGTCATTTAATTCTGCCCTACCCTTGGTTGTCTTTCAACACTTTGTGCTTGCCCAAGCAGCCTATTAAATTTTTAGTAGCTCCTAGTAGTTTAGGGTGTGTCAAGACCTGTGAGTGTCCCAAAGGGGAGGATTTCACCACCCAGATTCAGGCTGACTGCAAACCAGACCCACAGGCAGCATACTTTAAAAGTATGCAAATATATACTGTCCTGTGGGACTACAAGCGTAAGCTCCACTGGCCACCAGAGCCAGGTGATCTGTAGGTGTCGGATGGCAGCCCTAATAATCGGAGTTCCAGAGAAGCACACAAGCTCTTTCTGGAAAGTGCTGGTTTGGAACTTTTTAGACACTTGTTTCTGAATTCCTGGTTGTTAGCCCAAGGACTACTGTGATGGTTCAAGAACTAGTGATCAGCGCAGGATAGCCATACAGCAAAACAAACAAACAAACAAAAGCATTGCAAAACCAAAGAAGAAGATTGAATAAGAAATTGCTGTTACTCGGAGAAGAGGAGTGGCTACTAGAATCCCATGGTTGGTGAGCAAGGAATACTTGCCTCAAAGGGACCTGATTCAGGAGATGACTTTTCTTTGGATGGAAGCAGCTTCAGAGGAGATCTTTTATCCTAGCCTTTGAGAAGGAATGAACAGATATAGAAATTAGAGGTCAAATGTCTATGTTGAACAGCTCCAAAACTTGCAGAAGGTAAAAGGGAAGTTTGAAATTGCACTAGAAAACACAAAGATTCTGTCATGTGGAAATTTAAAGAGCAGAATAATATATTTCATGTCAATGGAGCTAAAATGGCAGGAGGATGTCAAATGGCTTTGACATTAACCAGAAAGGACCAGGAATGGTCAGAAAAAATAGATCAGCTCAAAAAGAAGTAATTTTTTTTTGACAGTTTAAGGGGTTACAGTTCAAAATGGTTACACAGAAAGATCCTAAACTCACCTCTTCTCACAGACACAATGAGTCTACAGCTGCATATGGTACAATTTATTCTCTAAAAACTCTAAAGGCTGACTGAGTGATGACTTCAGATTAGGAAAATGAGAAAAAACACACCTAAAGAGGGTAGGAGAGGTTAGAACACAATTTTGCCATCAACCTCACCCCTTGCTGAAATCCACAGTCAGGAGGGAATTGAAAACCCAGAGCTTCTCCCTGAGGAGTAAAGTGTTTGAACACAGCATCGGGCACCTCAAATTTTAAGGCATGGGTTTACATTGGTTTTTATTTTTTTAGAAAGAAAATGTAAATTTCACTTAATAAATTCTAGGGGCAAGCACAACCTAGAGTAGTTCTCCGGTTGAGACCAAATTACTGTAATGGTGTGACAAAACATAAACCATCTCCATGGTAATTTAAACAGCTGTGGGCAGAAGCAGTGATGGAAATAAATAACTTAAACTCAATACAGATGTGAAAACAAATTACCATGTACTGTGATGTGTTTAGTGTGATGGAAGAGTAATTTGCTTTTATACTTTGCAACAACAATTCTGAACTCTAAAAAGGCATACTGACCACAACTAAGCAGAATAGAGCTCAAAACTGCAGTCAGGACTTTGGGGAAATTGATAAAGAAAATAAGTATTTATATCTGAGGAAATAATAATTGATGCCAATGATAATTAAACCATACAACAGCCATATGATCTTTGAAAATATAAATCTGTTAATGTCACCACTTTGAATAAAACCCTTTATCTCTTCATATTGCTTCCAGATAGAACCAAAAATCTTTATCCTGTTCTTACCCACCTCTTTTCCAGGCTCTTTCTCAATTGCTTTCTCTTTCTCCTCTTTCCGTAACACTGAAAAGTCTTTTATTTGCTAAAAAGGAGCTATGTCTCCTCCAGCGACAATCTCTTCCTGCTGTTTGGAAACAGGAGAAAACTCTGGTTCTCTTGCCCACTTAACTCTTACTCATCCATCAGATTTCGGGTATCACTTCTCCAGGGAAGCCTTCTCTGGTGTCTAGTCCAGTTCAAGTTCCCAATTACAAACTCTCAAGGCAACCTGTACATTTCCTTTGTTGTATGATTATTTGATTGATGTGTTTACCCGTCTTGACTGTAAGCTATATGAGGGAAGGGACTGGATTGGATTTCGGCTAACATTGTACTCAAAGCTCTAGTATTTTACCTCTGACCCCATTCCATCTCTTACCCCTTCACTAATCCTGCCCGTTTTGAATACTGGTTTTTGAGATTCCCATAGTACTGTCAGATGATAGCCACATCAGTTCCTCCCCTTATACATAAAGCCAGAGATTGGAGATATGCGTCAAACTCTGACAAATATTCTGTAACCAAGAAAAGTGAGGTGACATTTGAAAGGAACTTGGTAGCAATGCATGCAAAAGGCTGTAGCTTTTCATGAACTGTCTCAGTTCAACTCATCAGAAGACAAGAAAATGAAAGTAGTAGAAGACCCCAAGTCCAAACTAAGAAAACCAGAGCATTTGAAAGCTTATAAGCTGCATTTTGGACTCTGCATGTGACATCACAATGAATTTACTGTATATAGTTGTCTATTTAAAAAATAAACATAAATAGAATAAGTGTTAAGATTGGTACACAAAAATAGGAAATATTTCTCCATAGTTAATATTCATTTTTTCTTGGTTTAGTAATAAGGACACCATTTGAAACCAAAATGACACCATGATAGCCTCATTGAGCTTTCATTGGGGGAAAATAAAGTCGTGTGGCTTAATTATCATTGGCATCAGTTATTATTCCCTTAGATGTAAATATTTTATCAATTTCCTCAAAGTCCCTGATAAAAGAGAGATGAGACATGATTATAATGCTTCATACCTCCAAGTTGGGAAACTTATGTAATGAGAATTTTTTTTTTTTATAGCTTACCAGACTGAAGGTAATCTAATTCAAATTTCTCATTAACAGGTTAGAAAATAATACTTGTATTTTGAATGCACAATATCAAGAATATAGGTGATTTGTTTCATTTAGGTTGCCTGTTTGTGTATACATATACACACATGGATATGTGAGATGGTACATAACTTACTAATTTATCAAAGATGCCTATAAGCCACCACCATTTTAAGAACCAGAGATGACTTTATCTAAACAGGGTCTCACAACTAAGAAAATTAATTAAAAGAGAGGAAAGTTAAAGAGAATAATTGGAAATACAGACAACGTGGGAGTTCTGTGTAGTATGTTATTCATATTCTCCTAAGGAATTTATCGTATTGTCTATGAAATATGAGATTTAGTCAGGATTTGCTAATGTTGTTATATTTGGATATTGATATAGTATATTTTATTATGATGAACCAAGAAACAGTTATATAAACTAAGAAAACAAGGAGTAAGTACAATTGTGTACTGACATCCAGGTGGGAATAGAAAAATGCTCTGGGTTTAGAAATAGCTACAGAGAGAATACAAATGATCTTGGACGTGTGATGTAGTTAACTGACTACCAATTTATGACGAAAATCACAGCTGTACTAAAATTGACTACAGCGATACAATACATTGTACATGAAAAACGTTTTAAATCTCAGAAAAAAGTCATTGGATAATTTCAGTAAATAGTCTAGAGCTAAATTTGAAATTCCTACAAAATTACTTTATGACTGCAAAATATGTAAAAACTTAACAGAAAATTTTATTTGTTTATATTAAATTTTTTTCTTAAAGCCAATAAATATCCAAATATTAATTAAGGTAAGATAAAGAAATACCTCCTGTTTTATATACAAATATATCCTAAAAATAAGGCTGAAAATGTTCACGTTGGTTGCTATAACATTTTTGGCTATTTATGGTGTAGCTATTATAAGTCTTCAGACATGTTTTGTTGACACTTGTCAATATTTTTATATGTAAATATTTATAAATTTTTAAAACTAAGGTCTAACACTGGTTTAGGAGTAGGAAGAAGTAGGAGTAGTGTAAATTATAGCTCTAATGAGATCTCAAACATAAAATTATGGCATCAATATAAACAAATTATATTATAACTAGAGTCCTGGTGCATGAAATTTGTGCACTGGAGCCAGGTGGCGTGGGGGGGGGGGGGCCCCTCAGCCTGGCCTGCACCCGCTTGCAGTCTGGGACCCCTCGGGGGATGTCTGGCAGTCGCAGTCGGACATCCCTCTCACAGTCTGGGTCCTCTCAGTCCTTACTGCCTGCCTGCTTGCTGCTCCTTACCGATTGGCTCGCTGCTCCTTAGCACTGCCACAGAGGTGGGAGAGGCTCCTCCACTGCCACTGCGCTCGCCAGCCGTGAGCCTGGCTTCTGGCTGAGCGGTGCTCCTCCTGTGGGAGTGCACTTATCACCAGGGGCAGCTCCTGCATTGAGCATTTGCCCCCTCGTGGTCAGTGCCCATCACAGTGACCGGTTGTTCTGCTGTTCAGTCGATTTGCACATTAGGGTTTTATTATATAGGATATTTACTAAGAATTTATTTGCCAATCCAAGTAAGATTGAGATGTTAGGTAAAAAAAAGAAAAGGTAATCAATGTAATTAGACTTTATTTGGTGGAAACCTGGTATAAACTTGATTACAACTTGGATTAAAATAATCATATTTTGAACTATTCTTTATGGGATTTGCATATAACTGAAGGGACAAGCTGCTATATTCCATTATTATATAGTAGCCCAGAGTATGGGATCCAGATTCAGAATGCTTATTTGGGGCAAATAACTTGTCTTCTCTATGCTTCATTATTAAATTTACAGGGTTGCAATGGAAATTAGATGACAATATATTTAAACATACTAGAACTAACCAGGCACATAGTACATTGCTCTGAAGTATTATCTGTCCTGCTACTACTGTTACCACTTTTAATACAACCCCCACTGGGGATGTGCCTGCAACTAAGGTACATGCCCTTGATGGGAATCGAATCTGGGACCCTTCAATCCCCAAGCCGACGCTCTATCCAGTGAACCAAACCGGTCAGGGAAATATTTATAATCTTTATAAAATGTTAGGAATTGTGCAGAAGATGTAGATGTCTGAAGAAAGGTATAATATTCAAAGAAATGAAAAAATAGAATCCATCGCTATAATTTTGAGACCTTAGTACTTGATGTTGATTCTGCATAAATAAATAAATTAATTAATTAATTAAAGTAAAGTAAATTAGTGGTTTGTTGTGAACAGCTAGAAATGAAAGTGATCATCAGGAGGCAATATAAATTTATTTTGAACATCATGTCAATCTAAATAAATTCCTTGTTTCAGAAATATTAGACTGATAATCCCCTCCTGCCAAAATGTCATTAGGTACAGTGGATTCTGAGCTTTAATAAGTAGATAAGCTCTTTCATCTTGTGACAAGATAGGAAAAAAGACAGATGCTTGAAGAATTAATTAGAAAAATAATCAATCTTATAACTTTAGCCAAAGGTCCAGATTAATGAATTAATGTAAACAAAAATAAATATAATAGTTTGTTTCAGGGTCTAGCTTTGGCTACCCCCTGTGGAATGCATGTTATCAATTAATGTATTGAATAATTATAATAATAACAATAATAATGAATAGCAATAACAACTTTAGAAGACTTTATTTCTGTACCATCAATCTCTTCCTTTTCTGTCTGACAAAAGTCCAATTTTCTTTAGCTATTAACTGTTTTTATAGCAGTCATGTGCCTTCAGGGAAAGACATCATTCCCAAACCCAGAATCATGACTGATATATCAATCACTGTGTCCCTATACCATTTTGCCAATGATTGGTTTGGAAACGGGAATGAGAGAACATTTTGACCTATAACGAAAGTTGGCAAAGGGGAATGTTATTTAAGGCCTTTGGACCTTATCATAAAGAAAAAATGGTTGACAATGCTAATGTCATATGGAGACCATGTAGGTAAAATGCCAACATGCCGAGGGATAGCATGGGAGGAAGAGAAGAAAGACCCCAATCATTGATAATGTTCTTGAGCCACTGAATAATCTAACCTTTGAACATATTTATGAAGTAAAGCTTACCTACTGTGACAGCTGAAACAGGGTTCACCTTGTCTGTATCTTGCAACATAAAACATATGAATGAGTGAATCATGTGTTCCAGGTGCTGTGCTCCATGTCTTAAGCCCACAATCCCATTTATTCATCTCAGTAACACCATGTACCTACATTTTACAGAGAAGTATATTGAGGCTCAGAGAGGTGATCTGCATCAATTTTACTGCAGCAAACTGCAGAGTTGAGATATATTCTTAGGTATAATTGACTTTCGCTGTCTAGTCTTTCCAGTTAAGATATGAAAGAATAATTGTAAATTTTTTAGAAGGATAGGAAATGCATTGAATGGCAGATTCAGATCCCATGAACTTTGAAAACTAGGCTGTGTTGAAGCAGCTTTTGCCCCCAGGGCATTTTGCTGAACTAGGCAGTCTTGAGTTTGAGATCTGATGACTATGTGAGGAATTATGTGTGAAGTCAAAGTTTAGGATTTAATAAAAAAGAGGGAGGTTAATGCAGGGATTCTGTCACCCCAAAGGACTACAACTTCAAGGTAACTGTGAACTAGAAAGAAGTTAAACTTTTACCTACCCAATCTCTCATTCCCAGGACCTTTTTCTGCAATTTAGCAAAGCAAGAGAAAAGAAATAAAGTCCTTTAGAAAATATTGCCGTATGTGGGGATTTTGAATTGAGTCTTTATTGCTTGGAGAATAAAAACAACAACAACAAAATAATTCTCCAACCACGAAGAGTTTACCATGCAACTAATAGTCAAAAGAAAACAGATGCAGTTTTATTGCTATCAGACAAAATTGACTTCAGTGTATAAAAGAATTGCTAGAGATAGAGCCAGTCACTTCATAGAGATAAAATCCAATTCTCAAAGAAGGTACAGAAATCATATATGGATATCTAACAGCATAGCCTCAAAATAAACAACAGGATAATTTTTAAAACTACCGCAGTAAATAAATCTCCAGTCACAATGGTAGATTTTAGCAGACATCTCACATTAATTGATAGAACAAAGAGACCAAAGAATGAGTTTGATATGGACAATTCCATGGGCATTCTTGACCTACTAGACTCCCAAATTTAAGAATACATATACTTTTAAAGAATAAATAGAATTTTAAAAAATTGTGTTCTATAAAGAAAGTTTCAAAAAACTTAAAAGGACTGAAATGATGCACATGTTCTCTTACCAAAGTGCATTTAACTATAGAAAGCACAAAAAAATTTAACAATAAAATATTCATAGAATAGGAAATTAGGAAACACAGTTATAAATGGTAATTATGATTAGAAATTAGAGAAAATTAGAGGACATTTAACTTAATAATGATAATATTAAATAGAATATCTAAGTGAATATAGCTAACTCAATAGTTAGAAATTTGTAACCTTATATGTTGTTCATTTTAGAAAATAAGGCTAAAAATTAATATCAATCATGTTGTTGTAAAAGTTAGAAAAGTACAGAAAAATAAACTCAAAATTATATGAGAAGTAATATAATAAATGAGAGCATAGATTAATGATCCAGAAAACAAATACACAAGAAAAAGCAATAACAGAGATAAAAGTTGGTTGTTTTGATGGTAAAGATCAATAGAATTGACTAATTCCTGGCAAGCTTAATCACAAAAAAGGAGGAAAGGCATGCATAATCTCTATAAAGAATGAGAAAGGGAACATAAGTATAGGTGATGCAGACAGAAAATGGATAGATGGTATTATGTTTAATTTACATCAATAAATTTGAAAGTATGGAAAAATTCCTAGAGAAAATATAACTTTCCCAAAGTGAGTCAAGGTAAAACAGAAAATAGGAATTGTTTTATATAAATAAAATGAAATGAATAACCAAAAGATCTCTTAACAAAAAAACCTCAGATCCATATTACTTTACTAGTGACTTTTACCAAGTAGTCAACAAGAAGTAATTCTTATGCAAACTTTTCCAGAGGCTACATTAGGAGGAAATGTTCTAATTTACTTGATAAGCTCATGAAGTTTTATAACCAAAATACCAGTTTTTCATGAAAAATTGGAACATGGGTGTCCAATAATACTAATTTAATTCACATTATACATACAAATGATGCAAATTAATTAAAAATTAGCAAAATTTATGGGTACAAAATTAATACCCAACAATAAATTAATATACAATGCTACATCAGCCACAAACAAAAGATATAATTTTAGAATATAACATCCACAAAAGCAATAAAAATAGCAAGTACTTAGGAGCAAGTTCAACGAAAGAACACAAGATCTCTGCATAAAATTTTTGAAGGTTATTAAATATGTAAATAAACAGATATATTATCTGTTTCTTAAATATGTAAATAAACAGATATATTATGATCAGAGATGAAAAAACTTAAGAATATAAAGATGTCAGTTTTTTCCAAATTGATCCATAGATTTGATGCAATTTTTACTAAGGTCACTGTGGATTTGTTATTACTGCTGTTGTTGAATTTGAGGAGTTGATTCCAAAATTGTTATGGCAATGCAAAGAATAAAGACTTTCTTAAAGGAAAAGAACATGATTGTTGGTAAATGTGCTCTAATAGATATTATAGCTCCTAATAAAGCTACTAGTGACCCATCACGTGAGATCATATGAGATCCGGGACTCCTCCCCCCACCCCCATGCCATGGGACCACCCCGAGTCCCGGAGTCCCATCCCGCATGGCCAGCACATCACAGGATGGCCCCTGAGTACTGGAGTGCTGCCCTGATGCCCCACCTCTGAGCTGCGTGCAGCAGCCGCTGGCCGCCCCCCGCCTCCCCGCATCCTGGCAGCACACATGCAGGGCTGCAGAAAACCCTGCAGAAGCAGCACGAAAAGGACGCCGGGAACCCCGCGTCCCCTGTGGGGCCACAGGAACCCCAGTGGAAGCCATGTGGAGTGGCCACCAGCCCCACCCCTGCTGCCCCACCCCCCACTGTGCCTGCTGCCATCTTGTTGGGGCGTTACGGCATGAGGATCAATTTGCATATTACCTCTTTATTATATAGGATAATGTAAAGTATTGTATTGAATCTGGTTTAGACATATAAAGGAATAGAACAGAGTCCAAAACCAGATCCAGGCATATCTAACTGGTGCCACTGTAGCTGAGTAAGAAAATGATAGACTTTCAACTAATGGTCATGGGGAAACTGAATATTTATTAAGAAATGAATGGAAATTGTAACTGGTTTCTCATACCATGCACAGAAGTCAAATGCTGGTGGCTTAACATTAAGGTTTTACAATATCCAATAGGAAAATGTATTTATGTACTTGAAATATAGAAATATTTCTTCATTAAGAAATGAAAATCTTTATAAAGGAAAAGACTGATCATTTCTATTACATTAATATTAAAATTTTCTTTACATCAAAAGAATAAAGATAGTGACAGAGTAAAAGTTGCAGAATATATAAGCAGTAAAATGATCATATGCACAACATGTAGAGATTCCCATAAGTTAATGAGAAAAATCAGACACATCATAGAAAAATGAGTAAAAGGCTTGGGCAGAGACTTGACACAATAGGAAATCTAAGTGGTCAATGGAAAAATAAAAAAGCTGATTATTTCATTTATTATTAAAAAAACACAAATAACAGTCATAGCTAGATAATTACTTCCTATAGGGGAATGTAAGATAAAAAAAATATTGTGTGATACGAATGTGAGGTGGAGGATATTTTTTTGGTAAATATTTTGGGAAACAGCATAACATTTCCTAGTGAAGTTAAAAATATGCAAAATAGTTATTCCTTTCCTAATATATTCTCTAGAGAATTTCTTGCATGTGTGTACCAGTAGATAGTTATGGAAATTTCTATACTGTCAGGTGTTAAAAATAACTCCAAATTGAGAGCAACACTAATGTTCATCAACAAGAAAATGGATTAAAAAAATCATGGTAGTTGAAATTCAATGTAGGTAGATTTAATAGTGAATGAATTAATCTGACAAATATAATGAGAATTTAATATGTACACTATTAAAGTTCAAAGACAAGAAAAACTACATTGTTAAAAAAAAGAATAATTTTATTCAGTTACTTGAAGTTCAAAAGCCAAAAAAACTACCTTGTTAAAAACAATGAATACTTTTTTATTAAAATAGGAATATTGGGTATTTGCAGGCAGGAAGGGGAAGGATATGCTAGAGGAAGGCATAATTCCAGGCTTCCCAGGATGTTGCTAATGTCCTATTTCTTCACCTGATTAAATTAGACATCTGTTTCTATAAATATAACAAATTATGCAAGTTTATTTTATATAATTTTAAATAGATAATACATCTCAAAGTACTATGTTTAGAAAAAGGACAAACTGAAAGTGATATTTAACATTTTCATTCATATTGAACCACTGTTATTTTATTGATGTATATCTTACCAGTCTTTGGCTGGTGTGTGTGTGTGTGTGTGTGTGTGTGTGTGTGTGTGTGTGTGTGTTTAAAGTTGATTAAATGACATATATCAATATATTTTAACCTGAATATTTCAATGAACAATATAGTTAAAATGTATTTTGCCTGACTGGCATGACTCAGTGGTTGAATGTTGACTTAAGAACCAGGAGATCATGGTTTGATTCCTGGTCAGGGCATATCCCAGGATTGTGGGCTCGATCCCCAATGTGGGCTGTGCAGGAGGCAGCTGATCAATGATTCTCTCTCATCACTAATTTTTTTCTCTCTCTCTCTCTTTCTCTCCCTTCTTCTCTGAAATAAATAAAAATGTATTTTAAAAAATAATAAAATGTATTTTAATCTCTTAAAGATATTTTTACATCATTTATAGGATGTAGTTTATTATTTATAAAAATACTAAGGTGAAATTTTATATACATGTACACAAAATGTAAAATAGAATTTTATGCCTTATATTGAATCTAAAGCTTGGCATGGACCTTTGTTCACAAATATAGAAAGTAGAAAAACCTTAGAAATTTTACTTCTCTATAAAATCAATAAAGTCTGAAAGAACAAGTTTTTGAAGTATAAAAATTAATACAAAGGATATAAAATTCTAAATCTTCCGTCAACTTTCTAGATAATAACTAAATTATCCAGTTCACACTAAAAAATGGCTATGTTCAGATTAAAGTAATGAGTATATTGAAAAGGCATTTTCATTAGGATATTTGATGAAAAAATATGGATCAGGTGCAGTGCAGATTTAACATAGATATAAGAGCTATTTTCAAATATCTGAATGACCATTATGGGAAATTATGATTAATCTTATTAAGATTGGCTCAAGAATACCAAAAGCACAAATAAAATAAATGGATAAATTGGTCTTCATCAAAATTAAAATCTCTTGTCCTGCAGATGATACCAGCAAGAAAGTGAAAAGACAACCCACAAAATTGGAAAAAGTATTCACAAGTCATATATGCAATAAAATATTTGTCCTTAGATTATCTACAGAACTCTTGCAAGTTGTTAAGCAATCTTAAAAGATAAGAAACCAAATTTTAAAGAGTGAGCAATTTTTTGAATAGACATTTCTCCATGGAAGATGTACAAATGAGCAAAGCACATGAAAAAGTCAACATTATCAGCCACAAGGGAAATGCAAATAAACACCAAATAAGATAGTACTTTATACCCCCAAAAATGGCTACAGTAAGAAAAACAGATAATAATGAATGTTGATTAAAGTGTAGAAAATTTGGAATATACCCACTGCTGGTGGGAACCTAAAATGAGGCAGCCACTGGGAAAATAGGCAGTTCTTCAAAATGTTAAATGTAGAGTTACTATATGACCCAGGAATTTCACTCCTAGTGGTATACCCAAGAGAAATGAAAACATGTGACCACAAAAAAACCTTTTACACAAATATTTATAGTTGTATTATTCAAAATAGCCAAAAAGTAAAAACAACTGAAATATCAATCAACTGATGAATGGATAAATAAAATGCAGTATACTCATACAATAGGTTATTATCTATATATCTAATCTAATAAAAGAGAAACATGCAAATTGACCGTACCTTCACTACGCCCCAAGCCATGCCCACCAGCCAATCAGAGTGACTATATGCAAATTAACCCAATCAAGATGGTAGCCAGCAGCCACAGAGATGGAGCAAGCAGAAGTCTTGGTTGCCCGGGCAATGGAGGAAGCCAAGCTTCCCGCCCATGCACCAGCCCTCTATTCTATATAATAAAAAGTTAATATGCAAAGTGACCCTAACAGCAGAATGACTGGGAATGACTGTCACTATGGATGTCTGACTGCAGCTTACACCTGGTCCCCACTGGCAAGTGGACATCCCCCGAGGGCTCCTGGGCTGCCAGAGGGATGTCTGACTGCCAGCTTAGGCCCGATCCCCTGGGGAGCAGGCCTACACCAGCAGGTGGACATCCCCCAAGGGATCCCAGACTGCGAGAGGGCACAGGCTGGGCTGAGGGACCTCCCCCCCCCACCCCAGTGCACAAATTTTGTGCATCGGGCCTCTAGTATATATAGAAAAAGCTCATATGCAAAATGTTCCCTTGTGAGTTTGACTGGAAGACAGGGGTTCAATTGCTTGCTATAATGTGAGCTGACCACCAGGGGGCAGCAAGAAACAAAGGAAGGCCCTGGCCGGCACCTGGAAGGCCCCGATTGGCCCTGATCACCAGTCAGGCCTAGGGACCCTATCTGTGCATGAATTTTGTGCACTGAGCCTCTAGTTTAACAATGAAAAGGAATGAAGTACTAATACTGCCATAAGTGAATATATCTTGAAAGCACTATACTAAGGAAAAGAAGCCAGTCAAAAAAACTACACTGATGCCCTAGTTAGTTTTGCTCAGTGGGTAGAGCATAAGCCTGTGGACTGAAGGGTCCTGGTTTCAATCCCTATCAACAGCATGTATCTCAGTGGTAGACTTCTCCCAGGCCCAGGCCCTGGTTGGGGCTCATGCAGGAGGCAACCAATTGATGTGTTTCCCTCATACTGATATTTCTCTCTGTCTTTCCCTCTCTCTTCTGCTCCCTAAAAATAAATGGAAAAATATCTTCAGGTGAGGATTAAACACAAATAAACAAAAAACCCCCACATTGATTGTATTACATATTTATAAAAAGTCTGGACAGGAGAAAGTGGATTATTGTTTGCCTGGGCTCAGGAGATGGAATTGGAGAGATGGGGAGTGATTGCTAAAGGGTGTGTGTGTGTGTGTGTGTGTGTGTGTGTGTGTTTGAGAGAGAGAGATAAGATTCATCTATTCTTAAATGGATTGTGGTCATGGTTGCACAACTCTGTGAATATACTTAAAAGGATTGAATTGTACATTTTACATGGGTGAATCATATGTTATATGAATATCAATATAGTTGTTAAAACAAACAGAAGCCCAAAGATAAAATTAGGATAAACAAATACAAGGTACAAGAAGACAAATTTTTGACTCAATATATGGGTGGATTGCTAGCTGATGGAAGTGTCTACCTTTGAACATTCTGAGATTCTCCTCACTCCTAGATAGGATATAGTAGAGGATCAAAATAATTTATGTGTAGTTGACATAGATAGTCTTCCAGGTATCTTTCAACCTTAAAAGTCCTTGGTTATATGAGGAGGGACCTAGTTTGATTTCATAATTAATATTGTATAAATAACTCAATTTGTTTGTGGGAAGAAATAGGTCTTAAATAAAATAGTAAATAAAATATGGAATCCCATCTAATAAAAGAGAAACATGGTAATTAGCGTACATCCGCTACCCTACCCATTGGCTAATCAGCAAGGTATGCAAATTAACTGCCAGCCAAGATGGTGGCCGGCAGCCAGGCAGCTTGAAACTAACATGAGGCTTGCTTGCTTCAGACGGAGGAAACCAACGTTCCCGCCTGCCTTGCCAGCCTCTGAGCTTGGCAGTTTAAGAAACTATGTAACAAATATCGCCAGACTTCAGCCAGCAGGATAGCAACATTGTAAGCAAAGGCCAGAAACCTACTTTCAGCAGTGGAGGCCTAAGAGCTGGAGCCAAGCCTTAAGCTAAAGCTGGTCCAGAATAA
>NW_006299245.1:3342810-3346748 GCF_000327345.1 Myotis davidii | reverse complement strand
AACCCCCTGATTGGCCCTGCTCTGTGCGTGACGGGGTGCCACCGCAACCTCCCCATCGACCCTGCCTTGAGTGTGACGGGATGGTGCCCCAACCCCCTAATCGGCCCTACCCTGAGCGTGACTGAGGGTGGCATCACAACCTCCCGATCTGCCCTGCTCTGTGCATGACCGGGCGGTGCCCCAACTCCCCAATCGGCCCTGCTCTGAGCCTGACCAGGGGCTGAACCTAGCGATTGGGCCTGCCCTCTGCCACCCGGGAACAGGCTAAGCCATCACGTCATTATCTCCCGAGGGGTCCCAGACTGCGAGAGGGCACAGGCCAGGCTGAGGGACCACCCCCCTTCCCCCGAGTGCACAAATTTTTGTGCACCAGACCTCTATTTAGTATATATTATTTAATAATTAAGTTGTGAGTCAATTTTCTTTTTTTACTGAGGTATAATTGATATGTAACATTTTATTGAGGTACAACATGATTCATATTTGTATAAATTATGAAATGACCACCACAGTAAGTGTAGTTACCATACATAGTTACAAAAATCTTTCTCGCCTTAACCGTTTTGGCTCAGTGGATAGAGCGTCAGCCTGTGGACTCAAGGGTCCCAGGTTTGATTCCGGTCAAGGGCATGTACCTTGGTTGCAGGCACATCCCCAGTTGGGGGTGTGCAGGAGGCAGCTGATCGATGTTTCTCTCTCTTTGATGTTTCTAGCTCTCTATCCCTCTCCCTTCCTCTCTGTAAAAAATTAATAAAATATATTTTTAAAAAATCTTTCTTTTTTTTCTTGTGATGAGGACTTTTAAGATTTTCTTAGGAACTTTCAAATATGCAATACAGTGTTATTAACTATAGTCTCCATGCTCTACATTACATTCCCATAACTTATTTTATAACTAGAATTTTGTACCCTTTCACCCATTGTGCACATCCCTCAACCCTACCTTTCTGGCAACCACCAATCTCTGTATCTGTTAGCTGGTTTTGTTTTGCTTATTTGGTTGGTTGGTTTTTTTAGATTCAGATAAGTGCAGTTATATGGTATTTATTTTTCTCTGTCTCACTTATTTCACTTAGCATCATACCCTCAAGATAATACCATGTTGTTGCTAATGGCAAGACCCCACTAATTTACAGCTGAATAGTTTTCCATTGTGTGTGTGTGTGTATGTGTGTGTGTGTGTGTGTGTATGACATATTCTTTATCCATTCATACTTTGATGGACATTTGGATTGATTCAATATCTTCGCTATTGTAAATAATTTTGCAGTGAATATGGGGGTACAGATGTCTTTTTGAATTAGTGTTTTCATGTTCTTTACATAAATACCTAGAAGTGAAATTGCTAGGTCATACGGTAGTTTAATTTTTTGAGGAAACTCTGTACTGCTTTTTATAGTGGCTTCAGCAATTGACATTCTCATGAACAGTGCACGGAATGTGGTTCCATTTTCTCCACATTCTCACCAGCACTTGTTAGTTCTTGTCTTTGGCAATAGCCATCCTAACAAGTGTGAGATGATATCTGATTGTGGTTTTCCATGATGATCAGTCATACTGATCATTTTTCTCTATTGGCCATCTGTATTTATCTATGTATTAGTTGAAAAAGAAATGTCTATTCAGATCCTTTGCCCATTTTTTAAATCAATTATTTTTTTTTTGCTACTGAATTGTATGAGTTCTTTACTAGTATATATTTGGATATTAACCCTTCACAGACATATGATTTGTAAATATTTTCTCCCATTTGGTAGGTTGCCTATTAATTTTGTTGATTATTTCCTTTGCTCTGCAGAAGCTTTTTAGTTTGATGTAGTCTCACTTGTTCATTTTTGCTTTTGTTGTTTTTGCTTTTGGAGTCAGCTCCAAAAAATCATCACCGAGACTGATGCCAAGGAGCTTATCACCTATGTTTATTTTTGGAATGTTATGGTTGTAGTTCTTACATGCAAATCTGATTCCTTTTTGAGTTAGTTTTTGTGTATGCTGTAAAATAATCGGCTAGTTTCTTTTGTTTCCATGTGACTGTCTTGTTTTCCCCAAACCACTTTTGAAGAGCCTGTCCTTTCCCCACTGTATATTCTTGGCTCTTTTGTCGTAAATTAATTGACCATATACTCATGGTTTATTTCTGCGTTCTGGGTTCTGTTTCATTGTCAATTGTCTTTCCGAAATATGAAGGAAACTCATCAATTTCAGAGGATTGTGTCCCATTTCTATAAAGAGAAAACACAGCAACTGCCTTATGCTCAAATTAAGGAAATAAAATTCCCACACACCCTTTTCACTCATCTCTATTTTCTTGGAAAAGAAATAAATCTCAAATTTTAATGGAGAAAATGTTTAGCTTTGGAAGAAAAGGATTGCCTCAATATATGCTTTAGTGACCCTTCTGATTTACAAATTATTCTGGAAAAAGCAGTCTTGACCAAACAAACTGTATTCTAGCTTTATAATCTTCTGCAAGTCACTTAAAGTCACTTAGTTCTTTATTTGTTTTTTAAATTGATTTCAGAGAGAGGAAAGGAGAGGTAGAGAGATAAAAGCATCAATGAAGAGAGAGAATCATAGATTGGCTGCCTCCTGCATGCTCCCTGCTCAGTATTGCAGCCTACAACCCAGGCATGTGCCCCAACAGGAATAAAACCATGACCTCCTGGTTCATGGGTTGATACTCAACAACGAAGCCACACCAGCTGGGCAAACCACAGCTTTTATTTTTTTAAATTAATTAATTAATTAATTAATTTTGAGGGGTTTCAGGCATTTATTTATTTTTTTTTAAATCATTATTGTTGAAAGCGTTACAGATGTCCCCCTGTTCTCCCCCCATTGCTCCCATCTACTCAGTTCCGGCCCCACCCCAAACCTTCACCATTCTATTGTCTGTGTCCATAGGTCACGCATATCCTATATAATAAATGGGTAATATGCAAATTGACTCTATTTGTGGAATGACTGGGAATGACCAGTCACTATGACATGCACTGATCACCAGAGGGCAACACTCAACTCTGGAGCTTCCCCCTGGCGGTCAGTGCCCTTCCACAGGGAGAGCGCCGCTCAAATAGAAGGCTGCTCATGGCCAGCCAGCGCAGTGGCAGTGGTGGGAGCCTCTCCCACCTCTGCGGCAGTGCTAAGGATGTCCGATTAATGGCTTAGGCCTGCTTCCTGCATGAATTTTTGTGTACCAGGCCTCTAGTATGCATATAAGTTCTTTGGCAAATCTCTTCCCACCCCAACTCCCCCCTTCCTCTGAGATTCATAAGTCTGTTCCATATTTCCATGCCTCTGGTTCTATTTTTTCTTTCTTTTTTTTTTAATATTTTATTGATTCTTTACAGAGAGGAAGGGAGAGAGATAGAGAGCCAGAAACATCGATGAGAGAGGAACATCGATCAGCTGCCTCCTGCACATCTCCTACTGGGGATGTGCCTGCAACCCACGTACATGCCCTTGACCGGAATCGAACCTGGGACCTTTCAGTCCGCAAGCCGACGCTCCATCCACTGAGCCAAACTGGTTTCGGCCTATTTTTTCATTAGTTTATTTTTTTCATTAGATTCCTTATTTGTTTATTTCGATTTTTAGATTCAATTATTGATAGATATGTAGTTATTGTCATTTTATTGTTCATTTTTTATCTTTTTTTCCTCTTCTTCTTACTAACTGCTTTTCTCTTGCTGCTTTTAAGATTCTCTCTTTGTCTATAGTCTTTGGCATTTTACTGATCATGTGTCTTGGTGTGGGCCTCTTTGAGTTCCTCTTGTTTGGGACTCTCTGTGCTTCCTGGACTTATAAGTCTATTTCTTTCACCTGGTAGGGGAAATTACCTGTCAGTATTTCTTCAAATACATTTTCAAAATCTTGCTTTCTCTCTCTTTTCCTCTGGCACCCCCATAATGCAAATGTTGGTCCACTTGAAGTTGTCCAAG
>NW_006299245.1:3333551-3342633 GCF_000327345.1 Myotis davidii | reverse complement strand
TTTTATTGATTTCAGAGAGGAAGGGAGAGGGAGAGAGAGAGACATCAATGATGAGATGGAGTCATTGACCAGCTGCCTCCTGCACGCCCCACACTGGGGATCGAGCCCACAATCCAGGCCTGTGCCCTGACTGGGAATTGAACTCTGACCTCCTGCTTCATAGGTCGATGCTCACCCACTGAGAAACACCAGCTGGGCTGTAAATAATTCTTTATTTCAGTTAGTGTATGCTTAATTTCTGACTAGTACTTTTTCATGTCTTTGAAATTCTCACTAATATTCTTGAAAATTTCACTAAGTTTCTTGAAGCTCTCATTAAGATCCTTGGGAAAACTTATAACCATTGTTTTGAACTCTGTATCTAGTAGTTTGCATGCTTCCAGTTCATTTAGTTCTTTTTCTGGAGATTTCTTCTGTTCTTTCATTTGTGACATGTTTCTTTGTCTCCACATTTTGACTGCTTTCCTGTGTTTTTTTTTCTATGTATTAGGTAGAGCTACTGGAATTGGTAGAGTGGCCTTGTGTAGTACGTGTCATGTAGAGCCCAGTGGTTTAGCCTCCCCAGTCACCAAAGTTGGGCACTCTAAGTGGGCTCCTGTGTAGGCTGAGTGCACAGTCTTGTTTTAGTGTAGCCTTGATTGCTATTGGCGTCACTGTGAGGAATTGACCTCCAGTCAAAATTGGCTGTGAGGACCAGCTGCAACTACAGTGGAAGCATGCTTTGCAGGAAACATTCCTATGGAGTGGGACTTGTTTCAGTGGAGCTTTGGTGCTTACTGAGTCTGCCCCTTGAATGTGTCACTCATGAATGTGTAAAGTTGTAATCTGGTATGGTCTGAAGCAGCCCACTGGGTGCACTGGCGCTGTGGCCTCCTGGGAAGTGCAAAGTCAGCCACTGCCTGGTGCCACTCAGCAGGAGCTACAGAGCAGTCTGCAGATGGCTTCTACTTGTGTTGGGCTTGGAAGTGCCCAGGTGAGGCCAAGTTCTCTTGACCTCTTAATGATAGGTATGGGGCACACTGATGTCAGCTCTGGCTTGTTTAAGAGTTTTTAGGAAAGTCTGAATCCTGAACCCAGGCAGGCCATTCATATGGAAAAACTGCTGCAAATAGCTTGAGTAGGGCTGCAAATTGGATTGGGCAGGGTCTCAAGGAATCCCTAAGGTGGAGCGAACAGTGTGAGCCAGGCTAATGGTAACTCAAATATGGCTTCCAGTCAGCTCTGCAACAGGGGAGGTCTCAGAATAGGAACAATGACCCCCTGCAAGCACCCCTGTCTGGGAGAAAGCCGCCCCCGACTTCTTGCTCTGTTGCCAGACAATGCAGTTCCTTCCCATAGGTCCCTGGATTCCCCATGCTTCCCACCATTGCCCCTGTGCTGGAGCTCAGAGGGAGTGAGTCCATGGAAGTTTGTGTGCCAGCCCTTTAAGAGGAACTGCCTGGGTCTCCAGATGCCTCCATGTCACTCAGCTACAATCCCTGCAATTTTCTATAGCCTGAAGTTATGGGGGCTTCTCTTCCCAGAACTGGAACCTTGGGACGGGATCTGGTGTGGGGCTGGGATCCCTTGCTCCTCACAGGAGGCCTCTGCAGCCAAGATATCCCTTCTGATTTAAAAAAAAATGGTACACATGGGTGTCGGACCAGTCCATTCCACACCTTTGCCCTTCCTACTAATCTCAGTGTGCTTTCTTATTTATTTCTCTAGTTGTAGGACTTCAACTCAGCCGGATTTCAGGCAGTTCTGAATGATGGTTGTTTTGTATTTTAGTTGTAATTTTGATGTGGTTGTGGGAGGTGGCGAGTACGGGCATTTACCTATGCTGTCATTGTGGTTCTCTCTCAAGTCTCAGCTTTAAAATCTCAATTTTTTTTTTTTATCAGCAAATGAGGATAATAATAGTGTTAAATTCATTGGTGTTTGGAAGTTTTTAATTTAAAAAATAATGCATGTAAACCACTTAGCACAGTGCATAATCTATGGTAAGTGTTCTATAATTATTTATTATAAAGATTGGAGAAAACCAATTAGCCTTTGGTCTTAGAATGGGTAGCATTTGATCAAAGTTTCAGGACTGCAATGGAGATTTAGTAAAGAAAATTGTATCTAATCAGAATTTTAATGAGATTTATTTATATTAACTTTTATCTTAGCACAGTTTTCCTCACCCCAGTCGCCTGACTTGTCCTAGGGCTAGGAGGTATAGACAATGGATTGGCAAACAAGGATTTCTAGACATACATAAACATGCCACCTCACAGATGCCCCTTGAGGCCAAGAATGCATATGTTTAGTGGACTGGCAGAAGACAGAATTATCTGTTATATATATATATATATTTATGAGAACATATTACTGTCTTTCCATGAACATATGTGGAACCTCACAGGGAATGTTATAAAGTCTTGAAATAACTGATGGGACATGTCACTTTATTCTTGATGCTTAAAATACATTCAAGATAAATCCAACATAAAATAGTAAATATTTCAGTTCCAGTGCTGACACTAAAATATAAAAGCATTAATAAGTCAAATCCTGTATGCTGATCTTCCTTAGATTTTATTTTCAAATTCCTCCAACCGCCTGCATTGGGCTGATAGGGTAGTCATCATTTCATGTTCTAATTTATAGCTTGGCTAAAGGTAAAACATTTCACATTCAGATGCTAAATCAATAATGTTTTCAGTGGCCTTCAACTCGAAATAAACCTGAGTTTGAGACCAAGGTAATGCTTATGTCAGTCAATAGTTGTGATATCTAGTGATATTTTTCTATTTTCTGAAATTTTTGATACATTCTAAAAATGTACACAGGGAACAAATAATTCTAGAATAGTGATAGGTTTAATTATTCCTAATTTTAAAATTCTGACTTTCATTTTCCCACCTCTTTTTTGGTGTTATAGACTTAACTAATAGACTTTGAAATACACTGTGTAGAGGGAGCCACCAAGATTTACAAATATCTTGAGGGATCTTTTTCTGTTATATCTTAGTGTAAAGGCATCAAGCTCCTTCCACTATTAAAACTGAGTTGTGTGAAAGAATTAAATTCCTATCTATGGAATTTCTGTCTTCATATCAATCTCATTCAATACCCAAGTTCTGGTTCTCAAAATTGCTTACTTGCTTCCTAACTGCTTATGGAGTTTCTTATTTTTTCCTTTCTTTCATTTCATTAACTCCTACTTCTTAGTCTTTTTTTGTTATTGTTGCTGTTGTTGTTCTTCATCCTCTTCCTTTTAAGTGTTGAAGGATTCCTAAGATTATTTCTGGAAAAACTTTTTCCTAAATCTTCTCCACTAACACCTATATATCCATTATTAGAGTGTGCCTTATAAAATTCTACTAATCCTGAAAGAAAAGACTAATGGTTAATTTTTTTCACTACCCAAAACAGAATAATTTATTTCTTACATGTGTTTCTTAGCATGAAAATGCTTTCCTTAAATTATAGCATGTACATGTGATCTAATAGTTCTAAAAATGTACATGCTGGTCCATGTTGTTAAAAGAGAGCTCTTTGAGAAATGAAATTATATCTGTTTTATAAAAATATAACCCCAAGTCCACCATGATTCTTGTCCTTGGAGATAAAATGGGGTAGAGGTAACAGAAAATGAAGATAAGTAAACAATTTCAAATATATATTAAAGGCAAACTGTTGGAAAATGCCATGGGCTAGATGTAACAGATGAGAGAAGTGGATTATCACGATAAATCCTATGCTTTTGTCTTGGACAACTAGAACTACTTAGTGAGATCTGGGATGCTGCATACGGATATATCCCTCGTAAGCATAAAGGATACTGTGTTTGTGTGTGTGTGAACCAAGAGCTCTGTTTTGTAGATATTAAGGAGCAGTTAATCATGGATGAAATGTACATTTGAAAGTCATTCAGTTATGGTTAATATTTAAATGCCTTTGGAATGTTAGAAATAAAGTAGGAAGAGAATACAGTAAACCCTCGATTTTGCAGACCTCGATTTAACTAACTTCAGATTTAATGGATTAAATTTCCACTCCATATGTCATATATAAAAATTAACACCGTGTTAATTTTTAAATGTTTTAACCAATATTTGCTTATAATAAAATTGATAGGTTATTTTTGTGTTATTAACTTATTTTTAACAAATTTAAGCAAATGGACCATATGTTGTCAAAAACACAGTAGTAATTTTGCTGACATAAATAAATATGACATAGCTACAACTCTAGTCTACATATTTAAATCCAAGAGTCACCATCATAAACGATGTTTGCTCATAAACATTGTTTAGGGAATCAGGGAATGATCAGCATGTGGTCACACCACATCGAGTGGTAATTGGTTCTGTTGTCGCATGGCTTGACTTTCTGCAGCAGAATTATATTAAAGCTGTCGACTGCTGTTCCCACGTGCGCTTAGCCACACCTCAGCTGTGTGCATTTCTTTACTCTCGGTGACTGGAGAATGCACACATTTACTAGACCTACTTAGTATAAATTTAAAATTACCGTAGTACATATAGAAAACTTTTCTGTGAAATTAAACTTTTCATACATATTTAATTTTAATTACACAAATGTATCTACATAAGTAAAAGCAGGTAAACTAATTTGCTAAATTTTTACCATACACATTTGGAAAACTTACCTTGTTATATATAACGACTTTCAGCTTTAATGGACACCCCCTTTCCCAAATTAGTCTGTTATAGCAAGGCTTTACTGTATACATATAGAAGAAAAGTTTTCCCAGAAATAATCTTAGGAATTCCATAACATTAAAAAGGAAGAGTATGAGGAACCAAAAAAAAAAAATGACCAAAAAGGAGGAGTTAATGAAATGGGAGCAATATGAAAAGAGTATGGTAAGTGAGAGACTGTGGTAGATTGTATCATTGTGCCTTGGTATCCATTCCTCGTCTTGTAAAAGGATTATTCATCTCTGCCTGTTGCCATATAAGTCTTAGAGAGGGATACCTTTACACAATAGTGGCATTGGGCTCAGTTATGTGGCTTGCATTGGCAAATGGAATATGAGCAGACCTGAAGTTCAAGCAGAATATTTAAAAGCATTGCAACTTTCTACCAGGCCTCATGTTCTTGAGCCCTCTGCCAAGAGAAGGGTACGTCCCAGAGAGAACCTGCACCCTTGACCTGGGTCTCAGAATGAGAAGACATGTGTAGTAGGTATGAACAGTAGGTATACTTTGCCTTCAAGTATACAGAGCTAAGGCAGGCAAAGTACAGAATCTGATATGTAAGTAGAATCAGAAATAGTTATTAGTTTTCTTAAGTAAATATGATTTAGCAATTTTTATATAGTATAGCTTAGCCAAAGAAGACTAATATAGGAACAAAAACAATTTCAAGACAGAGAAATGGTTCATTAAATTGATTATGAAATTAAGATAGGTATATATAGATAGTGTCCATTATATTTACAACATGGAGGTTTGTTGTGAGCTTGCAATTTAAGCTTGACTGGAAGATGTTTCAGAGTGAACAGAAGGTGAAGAAGTGAAAACAGTGAATGCAAATATATTTTCAGACATTTCTTGTGACAGTGGTTCTAAAAAGAATGGTGATAGCTGGAGGTGGATATATGCCAAGAAATGTTTGTTTGAAGATAGGAGATAGTATGGCATTATGGTGAAGGCAATGATTAGAGTCAAGAGAAATTGACAATACAGGAGAGAAAGAAAAGATAATAGAAGGAGCAAAATCTTGAGAAAATGAAAGGTTATATAAAAGCCTAGGCTGAAAAGAAAAGGAGACCTTTATAGATTGCATAGTGGGAAGGTGTAGTTCTTGTCTGAAGGCTATTTTCTGAAATAAGCATGGAGTGTGTTTGCACCCTGAAAGTGGGGTAATAATAAAAGAATGTAGGATATCTGAGAAGAAGGTTAAGTACACAATTGCAGTTTCTGGAGTGAGGAAGCAAACTTACTAGGAAAAACAATAGGGTAAGTGGACAAAGTTCAATGTTTACTTGAGGTTAGGACCCTGAATTTAAAGTGAAACTAGTCCACTCAGGTATTTGCCATTCTCAAGCCACATTCAGCTTCTGGAGTGTGGGTTTGGGGAAGGCAGATAGCTGGGCTCAATCAAACTTGGAGTTTTGTTAGATGTGTGTGTCAGTGGGAAGGAAAGATGAGGAATCTTTCAAGAAGAGGTTATGAGCACGGTCATGGAATATAAGCTTAGTAAGGAATAAAAGAAAGAGAATGAGGTCATAGATAATGGAATTGAAGAGGAATGAGAGGATTAAAGGTCTTGATGAATAATCAGTGCATATATAGTGCATGTGCTGTTGGACATTAAGTGAAGAATTAGAATAAAAATGAACTGTTACTGCTGGAGGTTAATGGTGCTAGAAAGGAAGTATCACAGGTTTGGATAATGTTTTCTTGGACACCAAGTATAGGATGTGACTCAATGTGGTAAAAGATTTTTAAAAAATCTCCCTTCCATTTCTTAAATATGTACAATGATGGTAATGGCAGGGAAAATTCACTTACCCCCCCAAAAAAAAATACAGACACGGAGTACCTTAGGTGAAAGAATCAGTGAGCTGCAGCTTTACGAAAGAAGCCATATAAAGTCCTGAGGATTTAATGAGGGAAAACAAGGCATTTATTTGAAATCAATAAAAAATATTTAGTACAAAAAGTTTGTATCCTGAGCATGTATGTATCACATTTCAAGGGCAAACGCACAGGCGTGACTTGACCTTCTTGCTCTAACTATTTTTAAGTTTTTAAAAAATATTTTTATGGATTTTAGAGAGAGAGGAAGGGAGAAGGAGAGGGAGATAGAAACATTGATGAGAGAGGAATATCAATTGGGTGCCTCCTGTATGTCCCCCACTGGGTATTGAGCCTGCAACCTAGGCATGTGCCCTGATCAGGAATCAAACCAGCAATCTCCTAGTGCATGGGACAATGTTCAACTACTGAGCTACGCTGGGCAGACTTGCTATAACTTTGTAAAGAAGATAAAGAGAATTTCAGAAAAGATGCTTCACTCAGATTTCCTGTTTTCTCAAAAATAAAGCAATATGGATGAAAGAGTGAAATTTCGGAATATGTTTTCTGAATAACTTGGACCATTGTATATTAACTTAAAAAATTTAATAGTTAGGAGAACCAAGATGGTGGTGTAGGTAAATGCCCGTACTTGCTGCCTCCCATAACCACATCAAAATTACAACAAAAATACAGAACAACTATCATCCAGAACCACTGGAAAGCTGGCTGAATGGAAGTCCTACAACTAGAGAAGTATAGAAGAAAGCACACTGAGACCGGTAGGAGGTGTAGAGGCTCGGAACAGGCTGGTCCGGCACCCGGATGCGCTGCTTTTTTAATCGGGAGGGAGGTCACCTCTGAAGAGGCCACCTGGAGGAGTGAGGGGTCCCAGCCCCACAGCTGGAATCCTAGGGTTCCAGGCTGGGGAAAGAAGTCCCCATGGGCAGTAAGAACTATGGACTGTAAAAACCAGGGTGGATTGGGGCTGAGTGACACACAGGCTGCTGGAGATGCAGCTGCTCCTCTTTAAATGTGGGCACCACTAACTGAATTTATAAGCTCACACTTCCTCTGAGCTCCAGTGCCTGGCGAGGCTCTGGGAGGCCCAGACACATATGGGGAGAAACTGGACTGTCTGGAATCAGGGTAGGAACTCGAGAGTGACTTTTTTCCAGATGGAGGTGCTCGCAGGGATCATTGTTCCCATCCTGGGACCTCCCTGGTGCAGGGCTGATTAGCAGCCATTTCTGCATTTCTGTTTGCTCTACCCTGGTGATTCCCTGAGACCCTGCTCCACCCAATTTACAAACCCACACAAATTGTGTGCAGTGGCTTTTGCATATGAATGGCCTGTCCTTTCTCAGGCTAAAATTTGCCAAACAAGCTGAAGCTAGGTCATGGAGCCCCAAACCTATCAATAAAAGGCCCAAGACCCAGCACCAGCATCAGCCTGCCTTGCTTCACAGCTGGGTCTTATCTGGGCACTTCCAAACCTCATACAAAGAGGAGGAATCTGCAGATATCTCTGTAGCTCCTGCTTGATGGTTCCAGCCAGTGGCTGACTTTACATCTCTCTGGAAACCCACGAACCAGTGTACCCAGTGGTCAGTGTGAGACCATAGCAGATTACAACTCTTCACATCCATAAGCGACACACTCAAGGGGCAGACTCAGTGAGCACCAAAGTCTCACTGAAGCAAGTCCTGCTCCATAAGGGTGTCTCCTGCACAGCAGCTCTCCCACTGTAGTCACAGGTGGTCCCCACAGCCAATTGTCCTGGAGGTCAATTGCTCCCAGTGACACCAACGGCAATCAAGGCTCACTACAACAAAATGGTGCACACAGCCCACAGAGGGGTGCACCTAGAGTATCCACCTCAAGTGATTGAGGAGGCTGAGCTACTGGGCCATATAGGACACCTAGCACACAAAGCCACTCTATCAACACAGGGAGACTTAGCAGCTACCCAGTACATAGAAACAAACACAGGGAAGCAGCCAAAATGCAGAGACAAAGAAACATGTCACAAATGAAAAAAATGGAAGAAAGAAAGAAAACAACACTAAATGAAATGGAATTTTTTCCAAAAATACATAAAAGGACCAGTCAGAAATTAGGCATACACTGACTGAAATAAAGACTAATATACAGGGATTCAACAATAGATTAGAGGATCTCGAGAATCAAATCAATGATTTGAAATATGAGGAAGGAAAAAAAAACACCCAACTGGAGAAGCAAAAAGCAAAAAAAATTCCCCAAAATATGAAGATAGTGTAACGAGCCTCTGGGACAACTTCAAGCATACCAATATCCGAATTATGGAGGTGCCAGAAGAAGAGAGAGAGCAAGATATTGAAAACCTATTAAAAGAAATAATAACAGAAAAATTCCCTACATGGTGAAAGAAATAGACTTACAAGTTCAGGAAGCACAGAGAACCCCCACACAAGAGGAATCCAAACAGGACTACACCAAGACACATCATAATTAAAATGCAAAGGACAAAAGACAAAAAGAGCAACTTAAATCAGGAAGAGAAAAGTTAGTTACTTACAAGG
>NW_006299245.1:3321998-3333483 GCF_000327345.1 Myotis davidii | reverse complement strand
AAATATATATATATAATTTCAATATAGATTATGAAAGGATCCAACTAGAAAATCCATAGGCATAGATCAAGTTTATTCAGCTAAAATTATGTAGTATATTTAACCAGATAAATGAAAGTTATATAAATGTCTAAAATATTGTTTTCCTTAAAATTCTCTTAGTTGTCATGATTGAATGACCTTCACATACTTTTTGGTGGTGAGAATACAAATGAGTGGACTAAAATACATTATATTTTAAACTAATTTTATATAATATTTAGGACTGTGGTATTTTAGAATGAACTTGGCATTAAAACAATATTGTTGGGAAAACTTTTTGGAAACCAGTATCTGCAACATTTGTAATAAAAATGATTATTTCAGTCCTTAAAATAGTGTCTTATTAGAACTGCCCAATTAATAAGAAAAAAAGTCACTTCTCTATCCTATGATCTTTTGGCTGAATCCCATCTAATATTGAGCTTTTGCATTGTCATACAAAATGCCAATTCATAGCTAATTGTTGCCATTTCTCCCTTAGTTCTATTTGGCATTGTCAGAGAAATTATTTAAAAGTATTGAAATTCAAGTTGCATGGGGATTAAATAGAGGGATGAATAATTTCAAGACTCAGTAGGATTCTAAAATTTCTGACAAATGTTATTCTTAGAGATGCATGTTTTACTTAAAGATATTTATTTTAATTATTTTATGACAGATTTTGCCCAGTACATTATAAATTCTTGATAAACGACAATTTTTTGCTTTCTTGGAAAAAAATAAAACTAATTGAATAAACTATTGGATTTGTTGTCGTGGTAACTTGGGTTTTAAAAATAGAGACAATAGAATGTGTTGTAAGTTTTAAGTTTACTTTCATTATGAAAATTTTAATTCCCACCATGCTTAGGATGCAATGTACCTGCCTTTAATAAAATGGACTTAATTGCATATTTCTAAAGAACACTCTCAATCTAGACAAAAAAAAATTGTCTAGATTTAACTAAAAATAGCAGAACATATGAGACAAATTTTCTCTCATATTTCTCAGAAAATGCAAGACTGTCCTCAACTATTGATTCCAGAACAGGTCATTCTTTAATTCAATAATCGTCACCAATTTTTTTTCAATGTTGAAAGTGGGGTTTTCTCAATACCTGCATCTATTTGTCTATGATATCTGGATAACAAATGGAACATGTGACAGACTATTAAAAATTATTTTCTTAAACTAATCTGAAGAATTAATTTTAGTGGCATCAAGTTTTTATCTTTTCAGCTAGAAATTTTACATTTTCTTCTTGAATTACCTAAAATGTCTGTGCATAAAGACAATATTCTAAGAAAATATTCAGCATAATATGTAATATCAGTGAAGAATCCAAAAATTTTGTAACTTATTAAAATCTTTAAATATGTATTCCAAACTCTCAAGATCCAATATTTACTAAGAATTAACAATGAGTCAACTCCTGTTTTATATTTTCAGAATACCATTGATTAATTAATCACAGGGCCTGATCTCAATATGCTTATGAGTTAAAGGGGAATTTGACAATTCATTGGGCCATTAACATACAGACTTATGTATGATATGGTAGTTATGGGATGTTCAGAATTCTGTGGAATCCAGGGGTACCAATTTCAAACTCAATGGATCATGAGAGGTTTCCTAGAGGTGACAATCTGATTTCTAATTAAGAGAAGGCAAATGGTATTGGTGGAAGAGTTTTGGCAAAGGAAAGGACTTTAGCAAAGAGCTCTCAAGGTGCATCAACATTTTATTTCCACCTGATTTGGAATTGTGCCCATGGAGAGATAAGTCACGATGGGTCCCTCAGTCTGTACATCTTGTGAGCAGACCATTGACTGCTATTTTTTTCAGACTCTCTTTTCAAAGATGTATTTATAGTGAACCGCTTTGCAAGATGGAGATAGTGGCTTCATCTGGAGAAAAGGACAGTGATATTTAGTGTTCATTATAGTAATGTTTCATTGCGGACAAAAGTCAGGGTTTCAATTCTGTTTACTACATTCCACTAGATGAGTAGGCATCATGTGGCCATCTTCGAATATTCCTTTGGGAATCCTAGCTCAGAGAACTAGCTCAAATGCTGTTACTCTCACTATTGCCATTTCTGTGAGTAATGAATTTCTTAGTCTCTGATTAGAAGTCTTTTGTCTTATGTCAGTATTTATGAAACTGACAGTCAAGCTTGTTAGCTTACAAGCAGAATAAATCTCAGGCCAGTAACAGTTAAAATATCTTTATAAAATAATTAAAAAATTATTTCTTTCTATTCCCTCTTCAGAGACAGATAGATAAAAGAAAATAATTATTTAACTTTGTTAGTAAGTGAATGGTTGGTAATTGGTTATATAATGACTAGAGGCCCGGTGCACAAATTCATGCATGGGTAGGATCCCGCAGCCTGGCCAGCGATATGGGCTAATCAAGGCCATCTCCTCCAGTACCGATTGGGGCTGGCCACCTCAGGGAGCGACTGTTGGAGGTTGGCCAGCGGGAGGGACGTGGGAGGTTGGCCAGCCATGGGAAGTTGGCTGTGGAAGCACACTGACCACCAAGGGTCAGCTCCTGCATTGAGCATCTGCCCCCTGGTGGTCAGTGTGCATCACAGCAACCGGTCATTTGGTTGACTGGTCGTAACAGTTGCTTAGGCTTTTGTATATATAGATTATTGTGGCTAGAACATAATTTTATTTAGATAAACAAATACTATTAGTCAGATGATAACTGTTTATTCAAAGTTTAATAGATATATTTGTTAGAGTACTTACTCCTGAATCCTGCTCGACTATGCCAACTGTGGGATCCTTCTCTGCCAGGAACCGAACCTCCATGGACACCAGGTAGTGGATGAAGAAGACATGAGAAGTCATAGGCATATAGGAGAGGCTTTATGGTAGGCCAAGTAGCCTTTGCTAATAAAGAGCTATCAGACAAAACAGTTCTTCACAGTAGCCTCACAAAGTAGCCGTACAAGGCAGCCCTTGCTAACACAGTAGCAAACACAGAAGCCATGGTAAACACAGCAGCAGCGCAAAACCATCACATAAAGCAGTCCCGGCCTACATAAAAGCAGCCTAGCCAAGCAGCCTCGCAGTGCCTAGTCAGTAAACCACTTTTATACCAACTTAGACAAAAGAAGCTTCTTGCCAAATAATGACATCAGTATTTGGGTTATAGAAAGGTACACCTGTGCGGTGCATACAGTACAATCGCTGTGTCCTTGCTTTTGCACCTGCATATGGCAACTTGGCCTTGGCATCTTGGCCTTGAACATCTAGCATACTCTGGACAAGGCCCCCACAATATTCTTTGTTAGAATGCATTTTTTTTCCCACAGAATGGAGTGTTTTTGGAAAAAGTTATGGGAGCTATTATGAAATAAATGGGAACAATTATTATTGAAATTGTAATAATTTTTAATGCTATGAATAAAAATAAAACATGCTCAGGATATAGAGAATGACAGTAGAGAAGTGCCATTTTTTTTTATTCCCACATGAGACATGTTTTTATTGATTTTTAGACAGAGGAAGCGGGGGGAGAGAAATATCCTTGTGAGAGAGAAATATCAATGTGAGAGAGAAACATCCATCTGTTGCCTCCAATGTGCTCAGATGGGGATCAAGCCCACAACCTAGATATGTGCCCTGACTGGGAATTGAACCCACAACCTTTAGATGTACAGGATGATTCTTCAACTTACTGCACCATCCAGCTAGGGCAGATGTGCCCTTTTTTTTTAAAGAATGATGAGAAAAGATTTCTATGAGAAAGATTTGAGAAGACAGGTTAAAAATGTGAGCAAACAAGCTCTGCCGCATTATGAGGAAGTAGGTAATAGGCTGTGGCAAAAGGCAGTGTAAAACTCTAAGGCAGACGCTCGCTTGGTATGTTTGAGGAGCAGTGAGGGCACTGAGTGAGAGAGTGGTAAGAAGTGTGGTCAAAGAATAGTAGAGCATGACATCATGGAAAGCTTCTGGACTTTGAATACATTCCCCTGAGCTAAAATCTAGTCTCTACCACTTACCAACTAAATGGCCCTAAGAAAATTAATCAGAGACCCCTAAAATAGTGAGAAGATCAGTCACAAAGTGTGAGATTTTTATAACGCACAAATCTGACAAAAATTAGATTCCAAACTATATGAAGATTAGCAAAAAATGAAGATGAGAAAATAGAGACTTTGGTAGAGGAATGGCCAAATGGCATGAACAGGCATTTCCGAGGAAACAAACATCCAAAATGCACAAGAAGAGATCCTTAACTTCATTAATAACCTTGGATACAAATTAAAAGTAGGATCTAATTGCATTTTTACTCGTAGATCTGCAAAAATTTTAATGTTAAGTGATGGCAAGGATGTAGAATCATTTAATCTGTGAGAATAATAATCTGTGAAATTTATGACACTTTTTCAGAATAATTTGGGACTATTTAATATTATTAAAACTAGAGGCCCTTGGTGGGGGGGGGGGGGAGTCCCTCAGCCTGGCCTGTGCCCTCTCACAGTCTGGGAGCCCTCGGAGGATGTCTGACTACAGCTTAGACCCCTTCCCCCTGTCAGCTGGACATCCTTAGTGCTGCCACGGAGGTGGGAGAGGCTCCCGACACCGCTGCTGTACTTGCCAGCCATGAGCCCGGCTTCTGGCTGAGTGACGCTCCCCCTGTGGGAGTGCACTCACCACTGGGGGGCAGCTCCTGTGGTGAGCGTTTGCCCCCTGGTGGTTAGTGTACATCATAGCAACCGGTTGTTCTACTGTTCGGTCAATTTGCATATTAGCCTTTTATTATATAGGATGGCAATTCTCTGGAAACCAACAATTCCAGCTTAGAGAAAATCTTGTGCAAGTGCCAAAGTGTAGGAATGTTTACTCCAATAACAACAATAAAAACCCTAAACAACTCCAATGCTCACAGGTAGATATGTGTATAAATAGATAGTGAAAATTAGTGTTAGTGAACCATGATACATACATCTTCATGAGTGAATCTGAAAATCATAATAATGAATACAAATAGGCAAGACATAGAAAAATATATATGGCTGATATGTTAATAAAGTTAAAAACTCTAAAAATATACAATGTATTTAGTGGTGTACACATTTATGGTAAAAGCAAATAAGTTATGAAAAACCTGATTCGTTATAATGCCTACTCTGATTAGGGTAGGAAGTGAGGCATTGTAGGGTAGGATACTTCAGAGGGGGCTTACATAACATTTTATTGCAAATGTTCTATTTCTTAAAATTTGTGGTCTGTATAAGGGGTTTTATTGCTTTTTATATATTCATATATACATTATGCTTCTTCTGCATGTTTGAAATATTTCAGAGGAAAGTTATTAAAGAGTAAATGAGAAAAGAAAATGTGGAGGCACTGAATATATGCAGGAGGGATTTTTCTCTAAAGTAGCTGGAGACATAGGAGGATAATAAAGATTTTAGAAGGAGTTTTTAATAATGTGAAGTTTCTTGGTTTATGACCAAGATGGTCATGGTGTTTCCCCCGGCTTCTTCCTGAGTCTAAGCCCCTAACCTAACTTTTCATAGAGTATTTACTTTAGAAAACTTGTGACTGTAAACTCTTTCTCTGCCCCTTTGAGATGCAAATCTTAATAAAAGTCTTTAAACATTTTTAAAACTCAGGGATGTCTTTCTCAAGGCCTTGGGATGTATCCCTTTGAAATCTAACCAGGAAAGATAGTGCCCTACCTTCCTATTTCTGTGAGAGAGTGGGAACCTAACGTCAATGGGCTACTTGCTCCCAGTTGTAAAATTACCTCCTGTTGGGAAGATAAGAGAAAGTTTACTTTTCCTTTGGATGAGGCCAATTAGCATACCCAGATGGCCACAAATCCCTTCACCCCAGCTCTTCAAAACCCTACCAGCCATTGTTCCAGGGAGTTAAGTTCAGACTAATGTCTCTTCCCACTATTGTAAGAGCTCCTTCGCCCCCAACTCAGCTCTCTAAATCAAAACGGGTGATAGAGGCCTGGGGAGAGTGTGGAGAACATCTGCTCTAATAAGTAGAAAGCTGAAAAAGACCAAAAAAAAATTGGCTTCAGGTGAGTACAGGTAAGCTGATAGATTTGGTGGAAGGCGTCTGTGAAAGTTGTATTTTGATTATAGTTTTTTAAAAGTAAAATAAGCAGGTAATCTTTAGGGGGAAAATGGAGAGGGAGGGAGTATTGGCACTTTTAGGGCTGAGGAGAGCAATCACACTGGGGAATGAGAGATTGATAGCCAAGGAAATAAAGTAGGAGCTGTTGAATTCTGTAAAATATCACCAGACAACTAAGTTGTTAATAGAGAAAGGGTAAGTTTACTAGAACTTTCTCCAGTGAAGAAGTATGCCACCTTGATAGAGTACTGTCAATATTATAGAAAGGAAAGGTCAGAAATGAACTAGTTATAGCTCTTAGCTGCGTAAGCAGACGTTGTTTAGGGTGGGTCATTAAAGATGGGGAGCTAATTAGCTTTAAACCAAGATAATAATATAATAGTTTAGGATAGGCAGACATAGAGAAACACAGGTCATGCAGTGAAGTCTTAATAAGTAAACTATGGTTGATGAGAAGCTATAATTTCAAAATTTAAACATGTGCATGAAAGGCAGAATAAAGAAAGACAGGATGGGAGTAAAAGAGAGAGGGACTAAGGAAGGGAAGAAGGAAAAATAGAAGAAAAGAATATATCCTTAACAATTAGAGAACTTATCAAGTAGATGTCCTAGCATAGTGTCCAGTACATGAAACTTAGCTGCCTACTATATTAAAGCAGACATATTAAAGGCATTTAATAAATTTCAAAGAGATTTGCAATCATAATGGTTACAAATTTAGCTATTAATCAGCTCACCAATGACTACTCCAGAGGCATAATTACAATAAATTTCAGTAAATTGTATTATCTAGCATGGTTGGAAATTAAATGCTTTGGGCTGTTAGTTATTCTGGTTATGTTATAAACTGTATAATTCTTTCCATTTTAAGAATAAAGGACCTTTAAAATAATTTAAATTGCTTTACAATAAAGAAAACTCTGAAATTCTTGAAGTGAGTCATATTATTACAATAAATATCTTTCAGGGTAATGTCACCAGCTAGATAAACCTTAAAAAATAAACGCCAGAGAAACCAAAACCTACTGTAGCCCTTTTTGGAAAATTAATTTCTTGTTCTACAAAGTGTCATTTGACCGTGGAGATGCCACAGGAACTTCTAGAGTTAGATATAACCTTCCTAGAAATAAAATGTAGGGGGTAGGTGGAATTTGCTATGTATTACTTTCAAAAAATACGGACGAGAAGTGATCTGCTTTAGTCATCTTGGCTGGGCTTTATGGGGGATATCCTTGAATAAAATGCAAATAACTTACTCAGCAGCAGATAATTGCCAGAGTGGGATGGCTCACAGAGCATCTGAGAAAACGGTGTCCTTGATGAAAGCATTGCAGGGTTTCTCTGCAAGACAGGGCTGATGGTCATAAAGTTGCTTTCTTGACAGTTTTAGGTTTTCTCCAACTCACTTAATGCTCACGGGTCTTTTAGTGGGGGTGTTGTAAGTGCAAGGTTTTTCTGTCAATTGTTTCCATGGCTGACAACCTAAAAACTTCCATTTTAATCTAAGCCCTGCAGCTACGTATTTACTGGCAAGCTTGCAAGCTCTCTCTCTCTCTCTCTCTCTCTCTCTCTCTCTCTTTTAATCTGAAAGAAACAGCATGCGGTTCTTTAGGTTAATTCCAATTCCAAACACATCGCATCAGTACCCCTGGCGTGCTTTGCTTCTGTGGTAACCCCCAGTCCTGACGTGTCCAGATGATATTTATCGTGCTCATTTCTCACCCGGTGTACACGAGGAAGCTCGCGCAGCCTCCGAAGAGTAAGGATGATGGGGCTGGGCCAGAGTGGGAGTGGGAGGACTAGAGATAGATCGTCTGGCTTTCAATTTCCTCACTTTTCTTCCCTCCTCCAAATTGACTCTGTCTGATGAGAAGCATTTTTCTTAATGCCATAAAGATGGATCTCAATTATCTCCGATAATTGAGTTCGGAGTCAGAAAAAAAATGAAATCCACTGCTAATCAGGAACACTAATTTAATTATAAGTTTCAATTTCCCCTCCCAACAGTATGTACCAAATTTGCTGCAAAGAAACTAAGTGGAATTACATCCCTTTCCCACTTTCCTTTTTTCAGTTTGTGATAGAAGTGCCAGAATAAATAAGGAAGGAGTTTTCTGGATGATTCCCCAATTAGATAATCAATTTCTGAATGGCCTAGATTGAGAAAAAGTCAAATAAATTTTCTGCACCAAAATATATGTGTATTTTATTTTATTAATATATTTTCTCATCATGAACTCTGTTCTTTGTATTACACCTTTTGTGTTCATCAATTTGGGGTGTGTGTGTGTGTGTATGTGTGTGTGTCTAAGTGAGGAATTGACAGTGGTTAGTGTATGATCTGGTAATGCTACAACTTGTAATGACCTAATGCTTATAGCATATCTTTGCTCATATTTTTATGTGGATGAAATATTCCTGATGTTTTTATTTTATCAAAAAACAAATAGAGCTGTGATATAAAGATAAAGATATTGCATCTTGTTACTGAATTCATGTCTCATGTTCTGTTATGGTTCCAATAGTTACAGTCTGGTTTCTCTATGAGTTGGGGGCCTAACATTGAGTTATTGCCTCCTGTCTCTTTCTGATTTTACATTTAATGCTATAAATAGCAAATAAGTAATAAACTCAGTTTCTACACATACTGGTTGAGAAAAAAAATGTATTTAACTCTTTTTCCAATTTTCTTTAAAACTGTTAGAGATTTATTATCATCCCCAAAGTTGTCTTTTTTATAATTGCAAGTAAATGCAAACATATAAACTCTATATTTCTTAGAGTACTCTTCACAACCTTGTTTATCAAAGCATCTTTGTAGATTAAAATTGCTACATTAGAACTTATTAGAAAGTAGAATTTTATTTTTAAAACTTCAACTGTAACAGTGATTTGTTTGTACTCTGAAAAGAGTACTACCCGGGTAGAAAGTCCTTATTACCATGTTTCTGTTATGGACAAATATTTAAAAACAAAACAATACTTGATTTGCTCATATTTTTCAGATGCTCATTCTTTTCAGAAATATTGATTGATTTATTGGTGTGTGTGAAAGTTAATTATACATCACATTGTCCACACACACACACACAAAAATTATACATGAGGGCCATAGGTCATGCACATAAATAACTAATATCACATAGATACAATTACTTCTCTTACAATTTTATGAGAGATAGCAGTTGAGTTGAGCTTTGAAAATAAAATTAAAACCTAGAAGCATAAAGATAGAAGAAAAGACAGTTACTTGACCTGTGGTTCTCTTTTATCTATCTATCTATCTATCTATCTATCTATCTATCTATCTATCATCTATCTATCATCTATCTGTCATCTATCTATCATCTATATCATCTATCTATCTATCTGTCTATCTATTATCTATCATTTCTAAAGTTGCATTGCATGGATTAGGAACTTCAATTTAATTTTACAAATGTTTTTTAAAAAATATACTGGCTTGAAATGACAAATAGAAAAGCTTCTCTTGTCTCTTATCTGTGCTTACACATGTGGATGTGTGATCCATCTTTGTTAGAGTGATGGCAATATCAGGAAAGCCTTTGCCTCCAAGCATTTGTTGCTTAATTTATAACTCTTGGGGATGCTTAATCTATAGGGTTCCCTTCTACTCTGCGTATGCTGAGAGATCAAATGTTGTGGAACCCAGTATCATCTACTTGCTGCCTGTCTCCCCTGACATTAACTGCTGCCAGTACTTTGGCAGGGGGATATACATTTCTGTCACCTGAATCTTAACCTGAAATATGTGCTTCCATGAAAAAGAAATGTATGGGGGCTTTCTGGAGTTGAACCAATGCTATTAGTTTTAGTTTTAGGCCCATTGTAGTGAAATTGACTTTTGTCAGGTGGAGACAAAGTTATAACATGAATTCTCCTGGGAAGTGAAAGTTCAAATAATCATGCTATAAGCAAACTTTAGGAAAATACTTATATTCACAAATGGTGGGCTTCATATATTTGTCAAAAAATATCGGATTTTGATAAAGCTTACTTGTATGATATTTTGCTCAGAATAAAGAACATACCCTGAACAGTTGTGGAATGTCTACATATAAACCATGAGCATCTCTTTCCAGCTCTGCCGGAGACTGTGCTGAGTAGATAAAGAAGACAAAGATATTTATTTATTGTGATAGCTGTTTTAGCAGCCTCAAGGTTGATGTAGCACTGGCGTGTTTCCCCCTTTCCTCTATGCGTGACTCAATATATTTCTTTCTCGAGACTCACCCAGAACTATAAAGGATGAATAATACATGTAAAATGTGTCTATAATTTCTTCCTTTAGGACAATTACTTTCATCAATTATTAAAAACTGATAATAATGTTGATTATCTGAAAATGGGCTAAGAAAATTAGAAACTTGATAGATACATATGCAATTTATGTATTAAAAGAGATTAGTATAAATTAAGGAGGAATTTAAAGGATTTTAAAAGGGCTTCGGGGCTTATCTAATAATTATAGTGCGCCTTTGATGTTTGAGATGGGGCTGCTATCAGAGCAGGCTGTAGGATAGGATATAAGTAATGTGAGCTAGACTACTGGTGAGGAACAAGGGGAGCCGGCATAGCCAGACAAGAAATGATGAAATGATCACTACAGTAACATCATGAACCATGTGGGGATGTGGCCATGCCTGAGATTCTGGAAGATTAAGAAGGTTAAAATTAATATGGGGGACAGGAGAAAGAGAAAAGAGGGAGAGGGAGGAAAAGAGAGGCGCCAGATGGGAACCGGGCAGGCTCTTTAGCAGATAAAAGATTTTTCTGAGGTTCAAGTGCCAAAGTCCTAAGTAATCAATATATAAATTTATTCATAAATAATGGTCTGGGGGAAAAAAATTTCTCTGCTGGGAAGAGAGGAGATTAAAAATCCTTCTCGTGGGGAGAAAGAAGATGGTGGCGATATAGGCAGACGCGTCCCAGGTCGTGTCCCGGAGCAAATGGAGTGAGCAGCTGAAACTAATAACACCCACCCCGAATTGGCAAAAGTGCTCAGCTGGTGAGACGGTTTGCAGCCCGGAAGAGCAGAACTCCCCTGGAAAGGTAAAAAAAAAAAAACAGGGATTTGGGCAGGAAAGTTTGCCAGACCTCTGAGCCCAGAGGGTTGGAGGGAGACCGCGTGGCAGACAGCCGCGTCCCTTGGGACAGGCACAGCCCCTGACTGGGGAAAGGAGATCTGCGGGATTCCTGGCGCCGCCGGGGGATTTGAGAGCTGGGTTCTGAGATCACGGAGGACTGAGCCTAAAGGGGGCAGCCTGAAGAGCTGACCAGACCATGCAGTGCCGGTAAGAGAAGAGCTTACAGAAACCAAGCCTTCACC
>NW_006299245.1:3305716-3315790 GCF_000327345.1 Myotis davidii | reverse complement strand
GGGGGGTAGAGATCAACCAAAGGACTTGTATGCATGCATATAAGCATAACCAATGGACATATGACACTGGGGAATAGGGGAGGCTAGGGGACTGTCTAGGGCGGGGGGAAAAAATGGGCACATATGTAATATCCTTTGTAATAAAAAATAAAATTAGAAAAAAAAATTAATATGGGTGTGGGCGGAAGATGGCCCAAAGAAAAATGATTTAGCCTTGAAAGCTCTTGTGGACAAAAACAAAAAGGTGGAGTCTGAGGGAAACTATTTTCAGTATACGGTAGTGTCACACAGAAGGCAGTATTGCAAGAGCAATGCAGTAGAAACAACAGAATAAGAGCTGGAATGGAAAAAAAATTTTACTAATAAAGACTAGTAATGAAAAAAATTAGCCCCTTAAAGATCGATGGATATGTAAATGTAGTAAGCATAGAGTAGGATACACAGTAAACTTTCAATTCATAATTTGAAGTTGAATCTGAAATTCAAAAGGATTCTAGCAATCTGTAGCAGCCAACTTGCGAGGATTACTGTTGTATTAAATAAAAGGACAATGAGAAAATATGTGATAAGATTAGAGGATCAAGAAAGAATTTGTTTCCAGTCACAACTACCTAGACCTAGGTCTTCTGAGAATGTTTTGATATTAAACAATTTTGGGATTCCTTTTAATAAATTAATTTCATTTGTGACAAATTATTATGCAGTATTGCATATATAAACCTTTCCCCATATTTCTGTTATTTTTTCCCCAAAATAACTTTTCTTACAGTTTCCAAAGTCTTCTTTAAAGAACTCTATATGTGTTGAAAATTGGATAGTCCTAAAATAGTATACTAGATGTACCGGTTAATAATGGGGGATTTTGTAATCAAAGAAAACACAATAATTTCAAGAGAAACATCAAAAGTGCTTTATTCAAAGTAATGTCCATTGCTAGCTACATATTTCCCCATCTTTCAGGTAATTTGTGGATAATGTCCCAATAGAACTTTTCTTGTTTTGAGGCAAACCATTCATAGACCTAATTTTCCACTTCTTCGTATGTTTTGAAGTGCTGCTCAGAAAGTGCCTGTGCCATCGATCGGAACAAGTCATAATCTGAAGGAGCAAGGTCTGGTGAATACAGCGGGTGGGTTAATACTTCCCAGGCAAGATCTTTTCACGTGCCTTTCACTGGTTTTGAAGTGTGTGATGGTGCATTATCATGAAGCAAAATTACTTTGCCGTGTCTTGTGGCACATTCTGGTCCTTTCACAATCAAAGCATGGTTTAAATGGATTATTTATTGTCGGTAGCCTACGATCAGTTTTAATGGTTTCACCTGGTTTTAGAAGTTCATGACACACCACACCTTCCTGATCCCACCAAACTCAGAGCACTGTCTTCTTTCCGAAGCAATTTGGCCTTGCAGTCGATGTTGCTGGTTGACCTGGATCAACCCATTATTTTGTGCATGTGGGAGTCTCAAAATAAATCCACTTTTTTTTCACCAGTCACAATTCGATGCAAAAAAGACTTTCTTTCGTGATGTTGAAGCAACATTTTACTGATGAGTTTTCAGCTTTCCATTTGTCTTTCGTTCAGTTGACGTGGCACCCATTTTCCTTCCATTAAAATCTTTCCCATTGCTTGTAAATGACCAGAAATTGTTTGCTGGGCAATGTTTAATCTTTCTACACGTTGTTTTTGAGTTTGACACGCATCTCCATCCAATAATGCTTGTAATTGTTGGTCTTCAAACTTTTTTGGTTGACCTGGACGTTCTTAGTCCTTCACATCGAAACCATCACTTTTAAAGCGTTTAAACCAGCGTTCACAAGTACTTGAGATGGAGCATGTTCACCATAAGCTTCCCGAAGTATATGATAACTTTTTCTTCAAAATAAAGTAATGAATTAAAACTTCCCACAAATGCTCTTCTTTTTTGCATTAAATTCGACATTTTTAAGCATAAAGCTATCTATGTTAACACCTTCAGCAAATTTGACATATGAAGTTTTGAAGCTTGCTGTCAATACAACAAAATAGCATACATATCAAATTGCATATACTAGTACAGAGCCATTCAGTCATTTATTTATTCAATGATTATTTATTAAGTATCTTTTAAATGTCAGCCATTATAAAACTTGCTTGTGCCCTCGACTTGTTCATGAAGGGAAATTCAAATTTAGGAACAAATAACAGTACACCCCAAAAGCTCTGGAAGCAGGGACACAACTAATCCTCCCTGGAAGAGACACTTAACATCTGAGTTGGAGTTTGCAGAAGTAAAGATGGTGGGGGAAACATGATTAATTTAAAGAGACAGGGAGATAAAAAAACGTTGCTATTTGAGGAAACGGTGAGAAAAAAAAATGTTGTGGCTGGAGCATAGCATCCAGGAAGATGGGATGCATTGGCATCAGATTCTGAAGCCCCTGAGATGTTAAGCTAGGAAGTTTAGGTCTCATTCTTTCCCATCTGTCAATCCAACAGATGTTTGAACTATGGAAGTGTCTTCATCTGAACTGCATTCTAGAATGTTAACTCCAGCAGCAGGTGGAAGGTAGATTGGTGGGAGGAAAGACTAGATTTAGGGGAGAAAACAGAGACAGTTATTGCAGTTTTACAACCAAGAGATAAGTTCTTGTACACAAGGGCAGTGAGAATGGAAAAGAGAAACCGATTTAAAAGTATTCCCTTAGTACAATCCATGGAATTTGTGTGTAGATATGAAAGGAAAGGGTGAAGGGGTAATTGAGAATGGTTAGAAAGGATTTACTCCGAGAGCTAATTCAATGGTGATGTAAATGAAGATTAATAATACAAGAGGCTTTTTAAGGTGGGAGGCAGATAACATTCTGAATTAGCCATGCCAGACCACTGCTTAGATTAAAAAAAAAAAATTATCCAATTGGCATTCAAACAGGGACTAACACTGGCAGAGTACTGCTTGGTAAGCCAGACTTAAATGTAAAATTGAAATCACACATTAGAGATATGTTCAACTACTTATGCTTTGGCACCAGTGGTGAGTAACTTTCTTATGCAGTGGTATGAGCAATGGCAGCATCTCTTGTTTCCATATTTTTTCTTTAATGTTTTCCCATGCATGGCAAGTTTTCCATATGCTCTGCTGGGTAGACTCTTGTTGCCATATGGCAGCATGTAATATGAGAAAAAAAAATCATGAAGAACTTGCTTATATTGTCTAAAGGGATTGCCCCCGGAAAAATCTTAATTCCATGCTGGGTTGCAGAACTATTCATATTAGGCAGAACATCTGGGTTAAGAAGTTGGGCAGTGCAGTTACCATTATAGTATGGATGTGAAGATTTAGTAAGTTTCTATATTTCTTATAAAAACAAAGACAAATTCAACACAAAGTCAAAACAAAATTGGCTACAGCTTGATACCTTTTTAGAGGAAAGAATTTTATCCCTGCCATCGGGGAAAGTTTGGAAATGAAGTAAAGTGGCTGTGTTTGCTGATTTATCTCATAGAATTGAGGATCTGTCCTCTCTCAACTTAGCAAACATTTTTATGAATATTTAGGTATTTGGAGTATTAAAAAAAATGGTCTCAGGACACTGTGAGTAGCACAGTATTGTGGTATCAGACAAATCATTTTTGTCTGAAGCCTGGTTTAGTGGCTGTGTTCTTTACCTCCTTGAGCACCACTATCCTCATCTCTAAAATGGAGATAATAATGCCTACCTTTATGAGCTATCACAAATATTAGAAACTAGTAGCCTGGTACACGAAATTCCTGCACATTAAAAGGAAATTAATTGCCCTAACCGGTTTGGCTCAGTGGATAGAGCATCGGCCTGCGAACTCAAGGGTCCCAGGTTCGATTCTGGTCAAGGGTGTGTACCTTGGTTGTGGCCACATCCCCAGTGGGGAGTGTGCAGGAGGCCAGCCTCTGGATGTTTCTCTCTCATTGATGTTTCTAATTCTCTATCCCTTTCCCTTCCTCTCTGTAAAAAATCAATGAGATATATTTTTTAAAAATCCAAGAATATTCTTTTAGATTTGAAAGAAATAAAACACGGAATTTAAAAACTAGATGGACCCTTAGAGATTAGTCAGACTTCTCTCATTTTATCTTTTTACTTATATAATATTTCACCCTAATGAAGTTACTAGCCACATATGTCTAATCTCTGAAAGATTATTATTTCTGAGGTAGTTATCTTTTTTTTCTGTTACAGATATGCTTGCTATTATAATTGATTTAAAAAATGTTAATAGTCAGACTGCCAACATAGGATCTATCAATATCATCCAGGAGTAAATTTATTAAAGGTTAGAATTACATTACATGGCTGTACAATGAATGTACTAAGAAGTTTGTCCTTGTGATTTAGTAATAGTCATCACGAATGCTGGCATCACAGTAAACCATCGTCGAATCAATTTAAATGGGAGGCCAGTGTCAGATGGGGACAAATTAATTCTTGGAATCAGAACGACCTCTCACTCTGCAGATCCTGTTAAAACTTCAGCTTTGATAATATTAGTTCTTAATCTTTTGATAATAAATCTGGTACCATTACAAAGACCCCATTTACTATTGAGATTTCTCAATAGCATGATGATTGAACTCACTTTCAATTTTAATTTATGACATGGCATTCCCAAAGGAGTAATACTATTAAGAAATTCGATGGGAAAATTTTCCTTTTCAGCATCATCTGTGGAATCAATGGAATCATCACTCAAATATGTGTGAAAATCTCCATCGAGTATATCCAAAATGTCTTCATTTAATTTTTGGACGTGCTCATTTTTTTGGACAAAGAATTGCATGTTTAGATATATTTTTAATATTATCTATAGATATAGTATTTCCAAAGGTAGCTTCAATAATAGATCCATTGCAAATCATTTCACAGGGGATTTCAATAATATCCATTCCTAAATGAAAACTGCTATCAAGTTTGCCATCTCCAAGTTTTACTAAGCAACCACTATAAGCAGAATTTCTGATCTCGTATTTGTTGTAAGAGACAACTTTCTGAAATATCCCCAAACATTGCTGTATTTTAAACTCGTTTGTACTATGGCCGATCCCATAGCGTGTGGTACAATACTGAGACATTGTCGAAAATCCCCTCCAAGAAGGAGAACTTTCCCACCAAATACAACATTCAAATTTCTCTTAGTAATCTGTCTATGGCGTCACGCTGTAGCCTCCGCCTCAGCAACCCAGGACTGACTGCTGCTGGGCGCTCCTGGCGCTCCAAGGGTGGGTTCTTCCCTCAGGCCTCATGGGAAACAGCTTGGGGAGGGCACTGACCCAGGACTCAGTACTTCCAAGCTCCGCTCTGAGGGCGGGTTCCTGCCTAAAACCTCGCCCTCCAGGAAACAGCTGGGGGAGGGCGAAGCCGTTTCCAAGACAACCCCTGCAGGACTGACTTCCTTCCAGTTGGTCGAGCTTCGGGAGGTGATGTTACACCCAGGGTTTTTATATAAGTAGATAATATACATAAATGCCATATGATACTGCCTGCCACAGTAAATGGAAGTCATTTTTATTTTGACTTTCAACTCTATAACTATACCAAACCTGGCAATTAACTTCAATGATAAACACCTTCCAGTTATATTTAGACTTGATTCTTTTATTTGTATGTATTGAGCATATACACACACACACACACACACACACACACACACACACATGCATAATATGCTAATTAGACTAGGCAGATGAATGACCTTCTGGACGAAGCTGAGGCTGTGAGGGCCGAGGCAAAGCTGCGGCAATTGGGAGGGTGGAGCCCCTTTGCACGAATTTTGTGCATTGGGCCTCTAATATATCTATATATATTAAACTTCATTATTGAAAGTATTTCATAGATCCTATATTTAATATAAATTTAGAAAATGTCAAAAGTGTTATTTTCATTAAATTTGAGATCTTTGTTATGTTTATTCACTGGTGCTTATGATAAGTAGTTTAAAACACAGACATTCTGCAATCATTAAAATATTTCTTTTTAAATTAAAGTATTTTTATAATTTATTGGGGTGACATTGGTTAATAAAATTATATAGGTTTCAAGTGTATGATTCCATAATACATCATCTGTATATTGCTTAGTGTGTACCACCCAAAGTCAAATCTCCTTCTGTCATCATATATTTAACCCCTTTACCCTTTGTTAACTCCTTTTCAGATTCCTTTTCCAGTAATGACCATACTGTTGTCTGTGTCTATGAATTTTTGTTTGTCTGGCTTGTTTGTTCATTTACTGCTTTCAGTTTTATATCCCACAAAGTGAAATAATATGGTTCTTGACTTTCTGATTTATTCTACTTAGCATGATATTTTCAAGACCTATCCATGCTGTCACAAATGATGGTATTTCATCTTTTCTTATGGCTGAGTAGTATTCCATTATATATATGTATATATGTAACACATATTCTTTATACAATCGTTTATCAAAGAACACTTCAGTTGTTTCCATGTCTTGCCTACTGTAAATAATGCTGCAATGATGTAGTTGAATTACAATTACCTGTCATGGAGCTGCCATACATGAGTGGGTCCTTAAAGAAAAATGCCGTGATAAAATGAGATAAAAAGCGTGGACATCAGGTTTTGTGTGTGTGTGTGTGTGTGTGTGTGTGTGTGTGTTAATCTTCACCAGAAAATATTTTTTCCATTGCTTTCCAGAGAGAGTGGGAGGGAGGGAGGGACACAGAGAGAGACAGAGAGAGGAGATACATCTACCAGTTGTGTCCCACACATGCCCTGACCAGGAGGTGGGGAGTGAACCCACAACCCAGGCACATGCTCTTGACCAGGAATTGAACCCAGGACTCTTCCGTGCTTGAGCTGATGCTCTAATCACTGAACCACACCAGTAAAGGCACGAACATCAGTATTTTAATGAACAGATATGACATATTGGGTGAGAAACTGCCACTTGAGCTGCTTGAGAAAATACATGTGCAGGTTTAGTCTCCACAAAAGAGCAATAACTTTGACTTGTTTCCATGTTAAAAAACAAGTTGCTTTCTAGTTTCTTGTAAACATTGCTGAAATGCCTTACTGTATAGTATCTACCTCATTAGTATTTCATAATTTTCAAGAACCTTTATCCTATAGTCCTCCATCTCTTTCTGGGAAGAGTAACTCATTCATTCACAAGATTGATACATTTGGTTGGTCTAGTCATGTTTATAATCTCCGTGTGCCATGCATATAGCAATTCCTAAATAAATGTTTGTTGAATGCATAATAATAATCCTATATAATAAAAGCCTAATATGCAAATTGTCCCCTTGGGAGTTCAACTGACCAGGAGTTTGACCGCTCGCTATGATGTGTACTGACCACCAGGGGGTGGCGCAGAATGAAGGAAGGCCCTGGCCGGCAGCCGCAGCTGGGGGAAGGAAGGCCCCGATCAGCCCTGATCACCAGCCAGGCCTAGGGGCCCTACCTGTGCATGAATTTCGTGCACCGGGCCTATAGTAATCTATAATAATAAAAGCGTAATATCCTAATTAGACTGAATAGCCGAACAACCTTCTGGACAAAGCTGGGGCTGCGAAGGCCAAGACAGCTGCCATGGCTGTGAGGGCCGAGCCCCTTGCATGAATTTCATGCATTGGGCTTCTAGTAATAATAATAATAATAATCCTACAATGACCATAGAGGTACATATGTCTTTCCCAACAAATGTTTTCAAGTGTTTCAGGTAGATATCCAGTCATGTGGTAGCCCTATCCTTAACTTTTTGAGGAATCTCCACAGTTTTCCATAGTGGCTGTACCAATTTACATTCACACCAAAAGTGTATGTGGGGCAATTGTACAGTCCTGAATTGTTCAGTGCAATGATTAAGGCTGTTGGAACCCATGAGTGTGAGAGAAGTTACATCTTATTTTAAAGGATTCCTGATTCCTGCACTCAAAGAATTAAACCAACAATGTCATGCTCTATGCAAGTATACATTAGAGTTGTGCTTGGGGTTCTGTGGAAATAAAGAGGAGGTACATAGTTAAATTTTAAAAAAAACAACAACACCTCAATGACAGAGCATAATGAAGCATTGGATTCCATTGATGGTCACAAATACCCAAAGAACCAAGAAAGAATTAGTTCTATAGCTTCATAAATAGAAGACAATGAAAGAGTTTTCAACTATTAGAATATTTTGCTTATTTTTACTTAATAGTACAAATAAGTAATTTCTCTTTTTTACCAATAATAGTTGAATTTTATTGTTTAGACACACATCAAGTATCAACCTAACTAATTTTCAAGCTAATTTCTTTTATACATTTTCTAGAACAAATTTATGCTTTCATTTATTTTCAAAATGTATGAAAAAAAGTTATAAGCTGATATTGAATAGGTAACATGATGCTATACACTACTGAAGAACAACTATGTGAAATGCATATGAACTTAATCATGTAGGTTAAGAGAACAGGGGAAATTTCAGCCTTGTGTGCTCATCATGTGCTTCTACTCACTGTATTGGTGTAATAAAACACAGGCAAATCAGACCTGCCATCAATGCATGGATATTAAAATTACTCCATCTGTCATCCACTTTTGTTGACCAAGTAACAACTTATGCTCGTAAAATGTTCTACTTTTACATATCTGACCTCATGCCAAAGCCTATTTATTTTATTTCACAGCATTTCAAAAAAGAAAAAAAGAACAACAACAACAAAAGGAAAAGCTTTGCATCTGCATTTCTGTATCCCTATTCATTACCCAGCTACAGTAATTTCTGGCATAAAGTTTCCAATCACTGAGTGACCTTTAAAAATGCAAATTTTATCAGGTCTTCTGCCTGTTTAAAACTCTTTACTGACTTCTCATTGCTCTTAGGGTGAAGTAAATAATCCTTTTTGTGGCTTCCATGCCCTGTCTCTGTGGTCCCTGTTCACCTCACTAGTCTTATCTGTCACATTCTCACTCTCACCTCCACTAGTGATCTCTTCTTCACTCTCTCACATTCCTTTGCCTGATTGAAGGGACAAAGCACAACTTGAACTAATTGAAGGAGAAAAATATTAAAAGATATTAGGATATGCGCAGAATTATCGGGAGTGCCCTAGAGAGCAAAACATGCGGCCATAAAGCCAGGAACCACTTCCCAAATCACTCCAGACCCATTGCAATGCAGACATCACGGTCCTCAATGCCAAGCCCCATATGTGGCTATTTATGCTGCCAAGCCTGTTGCCCAAGCAACCCATTATTGCTGCATCAGCTGACACCGACAGCAAACATCTCCATTCCCTGCTCATTCTGAATCACTTGTTCCTAATTCAGTCTTTTGCATTTATGTCTTTAAGGCACTGCCTACACAAACGTGGCCTTATTTCAACTGCAAAGGATGTTGGGCAAATGAGTAGGTGCTATTTTTAACTTCTTTACATTGGGATGGACTCTGTCTCTACCAAAACTTATTCAGTGGTGAAAGTACCGAATAAAGAAAAGGGATTTGGCTGCTGTCTGGCCAAATAATAATGTTAGTTAATTTCTACTCATTCTCCAGGCACTCAGCTAAATTGTAACTCCAAAGGTGTCTCTATGGATCACTCCCTCCTGCTTGTCCAGGTCAGGCCTTTTAGTAATACATTTTCATAATAACCTCTACTTAGCTTTCGTAGCATTAAAACTAACATTATGAAATGATTAAGTATGTGATTTTTGCTAATTCCTGCCTCTCCCTGCTAGAATATAAAATCCGTAAAGACAATTACGGATTTTGATCTTAGTCAAACCTTTATATATAAACATTGAGTATGAATAAATTATACATTGAATGATGTACACTTATCAGAATGCTTTCTAAATAATATCATCTAAAATGTAAGGAACGCCCTGCTTGATGGCAATTTACAAGGTTCCTATTTCTTTTGGTGAAAAACTAGAGAAAATATAATATTGGGAAAAAAATGTTTTCCTCTTCTCTCATAGGGTCAGTAGCTTGGATGTGATAATTAAAATGAGAACAGATAGATTAACAGGAGAAATGTTTATTATGCATGCACATGAGATCTCACAGAAAAGAAGGGATAACCCATAGAAAAGGTTAGGATCATTAAGAG
>NW_006299245.1:3295692-3304856 GCF_000327345.1 Myotis davidii | reverse complement strand
ATACCTCCATTCCTTATCTCATTTGAAGAATTGTTATTGGAAAGGGATCAATTTTTCAACAACTATTTAATGATTCTTTCTTGCAAGGAATCCAGTATTGATCAAAAAATACCTTTCATTGTCCCTCATGGAGCTTACAATCTATGAAAACTCAGGGTTTTTTTTTATTAACCTATTGGCAGATATTTATTAAGGAATCGAATCACACTGGCATATAATTACTATCTACACTTGCACAATTATAGAATGCTGTGAAAGACAAATATGAGGATGACAAAAGCATCTATCAGGGCTTTGTTATCTATTCTAGGGGGTCAGAGAAAGCTCCACTGAACAATGTCAAAGTAGGCAAAGTACATATAGGAAGAGGGGTGGGATGGGGAGAGTGAATATGACAAGATCGAGGTATTGGCACTTGATCACATTGAAAGGTTTCTGTGCACTGAATGGAGCCCTGGTGTGTGTGTGTGTGTGTGTGTGTGTGTGTGTGTGTCTTGACAAAGATTCTTTTCCTGACCAAACTCTACTTAGGTTCCTCTGAACTCTCTTCTCAACTCAGCCCTAACTTTTGGGCTTCCATATTCATCTCTGCATTGTCCAGTTTTAACAATAATTGAGCTGTCAGTTTAGCCAGGATCTTCCAACTTGGATATCTAATTGGGTGCATTATCCTCCACCATGCCCCAGGTAATGTCTGATCATCTGGTTTGCCTTCAACAAGAGCCCTGTTAGGTTGGTCTAGCCAGAATTACCCACAATTTTTGATGTTTCCTCTTAATAATTTTCTATCCAGTGACACTGCCCCCTCCACTTTTTGGCTATAAATTCCCTTTTATAAAAAATAAAATATTCTTTTTGTTCTATACAGTGTTGAGCCCAATATCTTTTTTCTACCACATAACTCCATCTCATAAGTCCCCCCCCCATAAAGTCTGCCGTACTGTCTTTGACAAGTGTCATGAGTAATTTTTCTTTCATAGTTTATATATTTCTTTTTGTGCTATTTCCCCAGTTATTTACCTTATACACAGCTCATCACCAGCAGCTTAAATCTATGAGTTAGAAAGTGCCAAATATGTGGGTAAAGTTGGCCTTGAGTAGGGGATAGGTATAGTATAGACCACTATGAATGAGGGAAAAAGTAAAATACAAACTAGCTAACTGGACTTGAGCACTGTCCACGAGAGAATCATGGCATCTTCTATTTGCCATTATGCATGTTTCTTTTAGCAAAAGAATAAACTAAATTTTTTGATTCATTAATTTTACATCTGCCTCTATTTGGTCTCCCACACCATACTCTCTATTTGAAATGCCCTTGTGGCTGGATTATCAAGCTTTTTGGCCTTGATATCAAAGAGCATTTAAAAATGTTCACATTTAGGTCGTTTTTTGTTGTTGCTGTTGTATTTTACTTCAAAGTTCATGTGTTTTAGCTATAGCAAGAGGCGTGCTCTCCTGATTATTGTCCTTTGTATTATATGCTCTAAACTGCTTGACTCCTGAATATATATATTTGTGATATATATATTATTTCTATTTAAATTGTTTGAGGTCCATAATTCCTTTGTTATTCATACTGTAAGCTCTTAGAGATAAACTACTGTAATGATTTAATTTGCTTGTTGTGGGTTTGCTTGCCTCAGGCTGCTGCCAAATGAATCCAGGAATATTAGCAATTTGTAGCAGTTCCAAACCACCATCACCTATAAGACAAAACAACAACACTGCGCTATAATTACATAGAAATTAGAGCAATCAATAGGCATAGTGCTTCCCTCCACAATACATATGACCCCGTAGATTATAAAATAATCAGCGTGTTAGTGCACAATGGTGTACTGCATTACTCTTTATTTTTGTTCACATGCATTTAAGCTATGGGAAGGCATAATAAAAAAGAACTGAATAGTGATTCTAATCCTGGTTCTGTCTAAGACCAGCCTGATGACCTTGATCAAGACATCCATCTCCTTTAAATATCAGCTTCTACATATGTAAAATCAGGATAATCATACCTGTTCTATCAGGTTCTTCAGTGGATGTGAAAATTCTTTGGAAATGCAAACTTTAAGGTGTGATAATGGTTATTGAAGCCAATAAAATAGCCATAGACTTGCATAGTAGAGTGTGTTTAAATGGTATTGATATTGTATACATTTCCTGCAATTGAATGAAATCATCTTTACAAGAAGGAAAAACTGAGGCTGGCTGTGTAGCTTTCTCCTTGGCAGATGTTGCTATGGGATACACATTGCCCCATTGGGAAAGCCTGAGAAAACTGCACATTTATTTTAGTATTAGCCGTGTGACTGTGTGAGAGACCAGGAAAAGATTAGCCTTCTGCTGAAATATGCTGAACAACGCATTAAACCTGTTAATGTTCTGAATCTATCAGACCAAATTTCCAGAATGTTTGATTGTAGTTGCTAACATTTACATAACATTGTAACAAAAATAAAAATAGGCATCTAAGTAAATTTGTTGTATGTAGAAATTAGCATTGGCTTCATCAAGCAGCATTTAAGATCCTCCTACAGTAATTTTATTTACCAATGAAAAAATAAAAGAAATTTAAAAATATTTTACAACCATTTGAAAAAGAACAACTGATTATGAAAGATAAGAAGGCTGGTTCTTGGCAGAATTTCAAAAAGACTTTTACAAAATGTCTTTAATAGGAGTGAATAAATTAGTTAATCCACTCACCACTTTAGTGAGGAACTCAAAGTAATAAAATGCATGATCTCAATTTTCTGCATATGGATACTAAAGTAGAAAGGTTATTACATGCCAGAGGCCATTCTGAGAATCAATGTCTGAGCAGGAAAAAAAATAGTAACTTCTGATTCTGGTTCCTGATAATGAGGTAGTCATGGACTTTGTCTACTTGGGGCTTTTAGTAGTCTATCTTAGATTTATTTAACTATTCATGTTATTTGTATTCCCCTCTCCTGAAACCCCTTAATGTCCTCTCAAATAAAATTTAACATAGGAAAGCAAACCTTATCTCCTGTGGCATTATGTACATAAGTTGCATAATCCACATTTGATTGAGTTACTAATAGAATAATAGAAGAGAAGAAGCAGTTACTTCAATGAAACCAAAAAGAGAAAAATGTTGAGTTTGATATTTCTCTTAACTCCGTAGGTCACCGGAAGTCTGTCTTCCTGAAAGGTACCCAACAACCACTTCTATTTTGCTTGTTCAATGCTTTTCTCCTCACACAGGCTGCTATGTCATTTGGGTTTAGGTGAAGCTGTCTGTGTCGCAGTGAGCACATGGAAATCGTGCTGCAACTGTTAGATTATCACGTGGGATGCCTGGTCCCAGAGTTGGCTTTATTCCCAAAAGGCAGTTGGGGCTTTGCTCGCACAGCTGCTCTGCACGGATAACAATAGAGGCGGCTGCATTCATTTTATACCTTCTCACTTGGCTTTTTCAGGAATATTAGCTTTTTATATGATGTTGTATGTATCTATCAGAAAACATGCCTCAGTGAATTGTGAAAATACATCTGTTATATTTTTATATGACACTTGGTTCTTAATTGAACAGAGTTTTTAGTAGTGTTCCCCACCTCTAACTGGGTTATATAGTTTTTATCATTCATACTCTTAATTTTATTGAGCAATAATACATAACATTTGGTAAATGTTTCCTACTGGTGAATTATCTAAAAGCATATGTTATGAGCTGCAATAGTCTATTTAAACAGGATTTGACACACCAGCTAGTCATAACTGGGTTTGTATTATTATAAACAAGTTTTTTTAAAAAAAACAGTATATATAAGTGAAATTTGAAAATGAAAGCTTACTTGTAGATCAAATGAGGCGAAGAGAAAAATTTTTACTATGTTTCAGTCCATTAGATAAACAATCTCTCTCTTAGTGCATGCTGAACTGAATCCCGGGCATTAACAATAGTGTTAGAAAGAAGGAGATGGGTTCATATAGGAATAAAAGGGAATACATATAGAATACAAGGGAATTTTCATGGCAACACTAACCCGTTCTGTTAGGTCTCTAGAGATGGCAGTTTTATATATGAGAAAATATGTGGAAAGAAATAAGTCAAACAAACAAATAAAAAAATACCCAACTACTAAAACTACTAAAATGCCTGAAAATGAAAGCAAAAAAGAAAGCTTAGAGCAAATGAATTTAGTTTTGAAAGAGAAAATGGAATATGTACAGGGAATACTTTTGGGTATTTCCAAGTATGTTAGGGAGAAATATCTATGGCCATTTGTTACCTTTAAGCCCAAACAATACATGTGGTATTTTGTATTGTAGGTGATTTTGATCATAAAAATGAGTTAAATTCAGTATTGAGCACTCAGCATGTCTTAAGAAGAATTACTAAAAAGAGTTTTATGTCTAGATTTGGTTGAGTATATGTTATTTTAGATGCTTATTTAATGGTGCTGTGAGGTCCTCAAGTGGGCTAAGCATCTTATAGAATGTGATAATTTTAAATAAATATTTTAAAATATTTTATTATGTCTATTATACAAGTTATGTTTAATTTAGAAAATTAGAATAAGCAGGGAAGCAAAGAGAAAAGTTTATTAACTCTCCATTATGTGGTATGTAATAATTTGTATTATATACCCCCCAAATTTCATGTTTTGTGTATATATATATATGTATATATTCACATACACACACAAACATACACACACAGCAGAACCATATTTTATGTAATTTAATAACAATTATTTTCAATTCTCTTAAACATGTTTCTTTAAATATTTAAAATTCCTGTTTTAAATTCTCCTCATAGGTAATTAAACTTCTATTAATTATTTAATCTCTTAATTGGGCAATTATGTAATCTCTCCAGATTGATTTTGTTAACCTCATTCATTTTTATGCAAAATTTACTGAGCACCTACTATGTAATAAAAAAGATAGACTACATTTCTGCTTTCATGAAGCTGCAGTATAGACAGACAATAAACAAATTGAAAGCATCTTACTGCCCTGCTTGGTGTGGCTCGGTTGGTTGAGTACTCTCATACATGAAGTGTTGCTGGTTCCATTCCCTGTCGGGGCACATACTCAGGTTTCGGGTTGGATCCCTGGTCAGGGTGTGTACAGGAGGAGGCAGCCAATCAATGTTTCTCTGTTGCATTACTGTTTCTCTCTTACCCTCTCCCTCTCTCGCTAAAAATAAATAAAATATATTTAAAAAACAATATCTTATGTTGTAGACAGATAGCAAGCAGGTAAAAACACACACAACTGCCAGCAAGAAGACAATTAATATCAACTCAGAGTTATAATCCTGAGAAGAAAATAAAAGGACATAATGTGATAGGGAATCATTAGTGTGAGAGGGAAGTTGTAATGGTTTCGTTCTAGAACATTTTCCATATTTCTTTTTTATACTTTTTTTTTAGGCTAGTGGTATTAAGAACCAACAGAGTCAAGCAGGACCTATTCTGGGCTGCTATGTCCTTTGTCCACATATTCATCACATTGTAGAAAAAGGGACCAGATCAGTTTATTCTAAGGAACGAGTGGCAGTTCAGTACAGTTCATACCACTTTGAGACTAGTAGTCACTTCTTCTGACTTACTCTCCTCTCCCTCTTTCACAGGCCCCTGCAACATCATTGGGCCCATCTGGATAATCCAGGATAATATCCCTATTTTGAGGTTAGTTTACTAGTAACCTTATCCTTTTGCAACCATTATTCCTTTTTTACATGTAACCTGATGCATTTAAAGTTTCTGGGGATTAGAACATGGATATCTTGGGAAGCCATTTTTCTGCCTGTGATGATTGGATATTGCAATCATATTTATTGTCTATATCATCTATGAGAATATAAGGTAAAGTGTGGGTCCAACTCATCTTTTCATCTCTGCCCCAAGAATAGTACCTGATACACAGTATTTGTCAGTGAATGGTTTGTTAAGTAACGAAGTTTTATTTTGCAAGGAAATACAAAAGATGTAAATAAGTAAAAGACAGCACACATTTGCTAAGGAGGATAGATATACTAGTATGAAATCTTGTAATAAGTGTGACTTTATTCTAGTTTCACTTTCAGTATCTTTTTAAAGTTTAGATTTATAAAATAGATGAATGTAATTTAAATGATACAAACACTGGGAAGTATTCCATAATATATCATTTTAGAAAGAAAATCAATATATGCTTAGCTGATTATAAGTACTAAATAGGTAATCCAACAAAAGCAATTTCCTAACCTTTACAGAGGAGAAAAAGTGATTAATAAAATAGATTTCATACTTAAAAGTAACTTGCTATGGCCTTTTAGGATCTTCTCCTTTGTCACTCTGCCAGGCTCAACAATCTTACTTACCCCTGTAGAACGCAGGCAATGGAAAAATATTTCAGTTTATTTATATAGAGATTTCAAAATGTATGAGCTAGAGGAAATGACAGTGGCGACTCCAGCCCTTAGACTAATTAAGTCTTGAATTTGTCAAATGTATGACTGTATTTTAGATGACTCAAAGAGGAAAGATGAAAAAGAAGCAAACTCTTGAAAATGTTAAACAATATAAACCTTACAAAGCTCAAATTTATTTGGAAAAAAGAAAGAAAAACAATAGTCTTATGGAATCCACAAATCTCATCACTCTTCCCGTTATAAATGAAGGAGTCAGCCATATTTGGACATTCAAAATGAGTTTCGTCAGTTGTCATTCTCTGGGTTGGACAGCATTTGCTCAGACAGAGAGGAAGAAGAGTTGCGAACGTGGCCCTGGATAGGGACTGTCTGTGATTTACTTTGATTTCTGCCATTTTCTACTGTGTGACTCCAGGCAAGCCTATTATCATGTCTTTGTCTCAATTTTCTTATCTATAAAATGAGGATAATAGCACCTTCCAGATAGGGTTATTTTGAGGATTAAATGTGTTGATATGTTTAACATACGGAAGACATGTTATCTGATACTAGCTAGTAGAGTCAAGGGAGAGTCAAGGGATAGGTATTGTGTGTCAGCTTGGACCCTGCATGCAGACAAATATTACCTTGCCTACATGCTATAGTTTGGGCTGCTAGCTAACAGTCCATGACATATTAATATAGCACAGTAGGATAATTTAATCACTTGCCTTCATCATGTAAAGGAGTTTAACAGCATAATCCTTTACTTGCCCTATAATGTTCATTTTTATGATACAGTAGATTGGCACCAAATTAGGCTTTTACACACAAGATAAACTCAGTAATGCCAAATATGAACCTGAATTAAAATCTAATATGCTTGCCTTCTTCAAATACTTTTCTTAAATTTAGAAGAGATGTGAAAGAACTTGCTAGTTATATGACATTTGAAATGGCATCTGGCACCCGGCTGGTGTGCCTCTGTGGTTGAGTGTCAACCTACTAGTATGAACCAGGAGGTCATGGTTCAATTCCTGGTCAGGGCATATGCCTGGGTTACAGGCTTGATCCCAGTGTGGGGCATGCTGAAGGTGGCTGATCAATGATTCTGATAATTGATGTTTCTATCTCTCTTTCTCTTTCTCTTCCTCTCTGAAATCAATAAAAAAAAATGTATAAAAAGAAATGGCATCTGGCTAGAAGCACCCAATGCAACTTCTCTCCACTTCTTTTTTTTATTAATATATTTTATTGATTTTTTTACAGAGAGGAAGGGAAGGGGATAGAGAGTTAGAAACATCGATGAGAGAGAAACATCGATCAGCTGCCTCCCACACACCTCCTACTGGGGATGTACCCACAACCAAGGTACGTGGCCTTGACCGTAATTGAACCTGGGACCTTTCAGTCCTCAGGCCGATGCTCTATCCACTGAGCCAAACTGGTTAGGGCTCTCTCCACTTGAAAGAAGCTTAAAAGACAGAAATAAAAATTTATAGTGATACTAAAAATAAAACCATAGGCAATCTCTAGATATCCTGAGGTAGATGAAATAAGCGTACAAAGACTATTAATTTCACTTCTTGGCACACCTAGAAAAAAGGGGGAAAAGGATAACGTACTTTGTATAAACACGTGTGTATAAATATTTCATGTACATACATTTTCATATAAAATGTACAAACATACCATTGGATTTGCCATTCATAGTTTTGCATCTGAGAATTTTAATTGCAATTTCTAAATAGTTGGTTCCAATTATTCAGTGATATTTTAAAATATTTAACAATAAGCCTTCCAATCAATCACTCAACCCATCAAGTAATCGATAGCTAACCCTAATTTGTAGGGTTTTTTGATTTCCAAACACCCATCATGGCTAATTTTCAAACCACCAATGTGACATCACTGAATGTTCACCACTGTCATCTGAGTAATGAGCCTGTTGATGTTCTAGCTTCTAATTTTTGAGCTGCATCAGATGCAGCCAGACTTTGAAAAATCCTGCCTAAATTACAGGTTCATAAGTCAAATACATGTTGGTTTGAGCCAGTAAGTTTGGGGGTAGGTTTGTATGTTACAATAGATAATCAAAACATGTGCTATATCCTACCAGTCTAAATGGTCATTATGGGGCCACTTTGTATTAATATTCGTGATCCTATACTTTAGCAAGAGCTTGTCACAGGATTGGCAGTTAATTAATGTTTCTTGGTATAATAACAAAGAGAGATAATGTTCCCTCATTAAAAAAAGTAAATATAATGAGTTTTACAATCTTATTTAGTAATTCCAAGATAATCTGACTGAAAATATAAGACACATTTCAAGAATACCTAGTAGGTCTATATAGATAAAAAGCAAATAAAAATCAATAAATATAAAAATATTTCAAAACTAACTTTCTTATTCATTTTGTCATTATTATGAATTAACAGGGTTATATAGTTAGATTTATGAAAATTACATGTTAACTTTTTGAGATAGTGTCAGGACCAGGTAATTTGTGCAGTTAAGTTAAATTATTAAAAATATGCAATGTGAAACTAAAGTTAGGTTTCAGTTAGTCCTAGAGTTTAAGAATAATTTAAGGCCCTGCCAGTGTGGCTCAGTGATTGAGTGTGGACCTATGAACCAGGAGGTCATGGAGTTGATTCCCAGTCAGGGCACATGCCAGGGTTGTGGGCTCGATCCCCAGTGTGGGTGTGCAGAAGGCAGCTGGTCAATGATTCTCTCTCATCATTGATGCTTCTATCTCTTTCTCCTTCTACCTTCCTTTCTGAAATCAGTA
>NW_006299245.1:3285680-3295244 GCF_000327345.1 Myotis davidii | reverse complement strand
AGGCCTAAAGAGGTGGTAGCTAATATTCCCAGAAGTAACCCTAAGCCAGTGGTGGATGGCATTTGGAGGATCAACACTCCATCTTTCTCATCTTCAGGAGGAATAATTTTGAGTTACAGTCTAGTCTCTCTCAGAGTTCCTAGTTGCTCACAGTGCCAAACTGCTAAGGGAATCTGCTAGATAACATAACCGTATTAGCTTCCCTCTCTTTCCCATATTACTTCCCTACCTCCTTATCGATGCCTCTTGTGATCATCTCCTAAAGGAACTACATGCTTTCCAATCCTTCTCGATATTGGAGGAATCTAACATAAGACAGCACTTCAGCACAGTAGGAACCTCTTTTGTTCCAGAATACTGCCTCATATACTCTGTACCAATAATTTAGTATTTAATTTTTTCCATGAACAACATTTATCAACTATGTGTCTTTCACTTGTCTAGGTTTTAGGGATACTAAGATGAACAAGACTGGGAAAACTTCTACCCTCTTTATGTTTTCTAGTGGTGGGAGACAGGAATGCAAGCTAATAAATTATAATAAAATATCATCATATACCATTATACGTAGGGCATATTGCATTATATGCTGTTTGTTATTGAGCTGATTTGTTATAACCCTGTTCCAAGTGCTGTATAGTTGAGTAAGCACCCTCCTATCTGTACTCTCCCTCATTGAGTTTTATTTATTTTGCTAAGGTCTCCCCCATTTGGTTGATTTATTTGCTATGGTCTTGCTTTTTACAACTAATATCTTATTTTCTTTCAAGCAAGATTTTAATTCAATTTAGGTTAATAAGGCTAGTGATCTAGGCCTAATGGACTCTACCATTAGAATAATTTCTAAATGTGCTGGAAAAATAAAGCCACAAGCCTGTAAACCATAGTTTGTTGATCAGAGGATAAATTCCAGTGTCAGGTATATATCTCAATGGGGACTAAGCTATAATAACCTTATATAGAGGTGAGAATTAACACTCTCATTTCCTGGAATACCTTGGACCTTTGGCTGATAGTTTAGATTACCATCTCCCCGTCTAGATTTTTAGTTTAAGGAATTGAATAGTATCTTTATTTTCCTATCACAGTTTCTAGCACTGTCTTCTTTAAATAGGCCTATTGTAGGTAGGTACTCATTAGATTTTTTGAAAGAATAGATAGATAAATAGTATTTATATAAAATATGAAATGTGCAATTGAATTACATTAGGTAATATTTAACTGATAGATCACATTCCATCTGTAGCTGGTGCTATAGAAAGACATTGTGTCTAATATAGTTCTTTAATACATGTATTATTTATTTTATTTCAACCTCACCTACTTTCAGATGATTTAGACAGTTATAAATTATGCTAAATGTAATAACAGAATAAAAACAGAAGAAAGACAAGCTTAGGGAGGCATAAGGAGTTTATGTCACCAGATTTCTCAGATGACCTCATTACTACTGCTGGGTACAAAATTTGGCTTAGTTTCCTGGCAGCTAAGGCAAAAAAAAAAAAAAAAAGAAAAGAAAAAGAAATATAATGAGCTAAGTATTTATGTCTGGTATAACTATTCCTCTTCAGAAGGGAATTATTTCTTGAAAATAATTTCAGTGAGGTCTATATCATGGAGAGCTAGGGATAAGAGATAGTCTTTACATTTGATAATATCTTCATTTTTATTTATACCAAAGAAATAGAAGCTGTCAAATAAAGAGTTTTTCTTTAACGCCTTATAGAAGTTGAGGGCAGATCATTAAATCAGAGGAAGTTGTAACAAATAAGTCAGTCAAGGTATTTCTGTGCAGCCCTGAGCTCTTATGACTCAGGTATTTCGTGTGATCCCTGTCTAATTTATTACAGGGATAGAACTGACCAAATCCAGATCAATGGATTCTTGCCCTCTCAGGAAACTGTCATTCCTGTAGAGCCATATTTTAAGGTAGACCTTAACAAGTGCTGTTGACAACTTCAGCCATCAGATGTAAGGGAACAAAGTTGTTTTTCTTCTATAATTTTAAAACCTGAATTTATATTCCTACCTGAACAAAGGGCCAACTCACTTTGTCATGAATGTGGGTAGGAGACATGTCCACAGAGCCCTTATTTTCCTCTACAAAAGAACTTTGCATATTCTCATTGACTCTCAACAGCTCAAATCTCATGACATGAAAGAAAGCACTTGGATTGGCAACAATGAGGGTGTATACTATTAACTGACTTCATAGTTCCAAGAACTTCAGGGTGGTCCCTTTAGAACAATTTAATTTTTAAAAGAATTGCCTCTGGACTCAAATCTTCCAACTTTCTAGCTTTTATAATTTATCTTTACTTTTCTGAATGGATTGATTTTTATCTTTGCTCATATAATCCTAACTGGGGTTTATTGATATCAATGAAATAATTTAACTCATTGTCAATTCAAGCATTCATTAATCATACATTTGCTAAATATCCAGTGCTGAGGACATAACAGTGAACCAGACACCCTAATTTCTATGTTCATGTATCTATAATCAAAGAGGAAAAACTCACACTTAACAGTAACTATACTTTCATTTCCAGCAATATGATGCTGCAGATGCCTAGAGAAATAATATCCACAATAACCTATTAATGAATAAAATATCTTAAAAATGTAAACTAGAGGAAGATTTACCATGAAGTTTATTTCTTTATTATAATTAATTAATTAATTGTTAAAATTATAGTTGACAAATTTGTTTCAAGTGTACAAGGTAGTGATTTGACATTTATACACCTTATGAAGTGATCACCACAAGTCTAGTCACCATCTTCCACCATACAAATTTATTACAATATTATTGACTATATTCCCTATGTTGTAAATTATATTACCATGCTTTGTTTTATAACTGGAAGTTCATTACCATGAAGTTTATTAAAATATAATATCCAGAGCCCTACTCAAGGCCCTAAAACATTTTTAATTATTATTTGTATTCTTTTTCTTAATGAGTCTCCCCCAAATTATATAATGTTTTGGTCCCATAAAAGTGATCCTTCCCTCTATTAATTCAGAGATGAGTGAATGAGAAAGTTAGAGGAAAGTCTCAGAGATAATATACAAGGAAAAGCTATGAATGCAGAAAGGTAAAGTATCTCTAAAACAGAATTCATCCTGGAAAACATCTATCCATTCTCTGTGGCCTTAGTGGGGAGACAGATTCAGGTATTCCTTGGGTGGAAGTTAGACAGGAAAAGCCCTTCATATTGCCAAGTTCCCTACAAATGATCCCTTCATTAGTCAAACCAGAAAAACAAACACATGAAGAAACAAACAAAACCATGCCACATAAAAGTTCACTATGATAGTTGCCTGTTTTGGATTTTTTCTGGTGGAGTGTACAAAGTACCCCATAAGAATCCATAGCCATAAGTCTGACTTCAGGAGAATCTGGGTCCAGAATTAAATTCATTCATTTAATCCCATGCTTAAAATTTAGTTATAGTGGTATACCAAATTCTGCTTGTGTACCAAACGTTTTTTTCTTTTTTTAAAATGTTATTTTATTGTTTAAAGTATTACACATAGTAGTCCATATATCTCCTTTCCCCCCATTGACCTTCCCCAGCCTCCCCTATCCCCGTCATATGCCCTCATTCCACGCCCCCCACCGCAGTGTCTTGTGTCTGTTGGTTGTGCTTATATGCATGCATACAAGTACTTTGGTTGATCTCTTACCCCTCCCGCTCCCCCCGCAACACTCCCCAGCCTTCCCACTGTAATTTGACAGTCTGTTCAATGCTTTACTGCCTCTGTATCTATCTTTTTGTTCATCAGGTTCTCATGTTCTTTATTATCCATAAATGAGTGCGATCATGTGATATTTGAGTAGTATGGACATTTAAGTGATGTTGATACTACTCATCCCTGAAGATGGTGTGTTCATCTGTTCCAAACGTTTTTTTCTTTTTTTAAAATGTTATTTTATTGTTTAAAGTATTACACATAGTAGTCCATATATCTCCTTTCCCCCCATGGACCTTCCCCAGCCTCCCCTATCCCCGTCATATGCCCTCATTCCCCGCCCCCCACCGCAGTGTCTTGTGTCTGTTGGTTGGGCTTATATGCATGCATACAAGTTCTTTGGTTGATCTCTTACCCCCCCCCCCCACAACACCACCCCGCCTTCTGTAATTTGACAGTCCGTTCAATGCTTTACTGCCTCTGTATCTATCTTTTTGTTCATCAGGTTCTCATGTTCTTTATTATCCATAAATGAGTGCGATCATGTGATATTTGAGTAGTATGGACATTTAAGTGATGTTGATACTACTCATCCCTGAAGATGGTGTGTTCATCTGTTCCAAACGTTTTTTTCTTTTTTTAAAATGTTATTTTATTGTTTAAAGTATTACACATAGTAGTCCATATATCTCCTTTCCCCCCATGGACCTTCCCCAGCCTCCCCTATCCCCGTCATATGCCCTCATTCCCCGCCCCCCACCGCAGTGTCTTGTGTCTGTTGGTTGGGCTTATATGCATGCATACAAGTTCTTTGGTTGATCTCTTACCCCCCCCCCCCACAACACCACCCCGCCTTCTGTAATTTGACAGTCCGTTCAATGCTTTACTGCCTCTGTATCTATCTTTTTGTTCATCAGGTTCTCATGTTCTTTATTATCCATAAATGAGTGCGATCATGTGATATTTGAGTAGTATGGACATTTAAGTGATGTTGATACTACTCATCCCTGAAGATGGTGTGTTCATCTGTTCCAAACGTTTTTTTCTTTTTTTAAAATGTTATTTTATTGTTTAAAGTATTACACATAGTAGTCCATATATCTCCTTTCCCCCCATGGACCTTCCCCAGCCTCCCCTATCCCCGTCATATGCCCTCATTCCCCGCCCCCCACCGCAGTGTCTTGTGTCTGTTGGTTGGGCTTATATGCATGCATACAAGTTCTTTGGTTGATCTCTTACCCCCCCCCCCCACAACACCACCCCGCCTTCTGTAATTTGACAGTCCGTTCAATGCTTTACTGCCTCTGTATCTATCTTTTTGCTCATCAGGTTCTCATGTTCTTTATTATCCATAAATGAGTGAGATCATGTGATATTTGGGTAGTATGGACATTTAAATGATGTTGATACTACTCATCCCTGAAGATGGTGTGTTCATCTGTTCCAAACGTTTTTTTCTTAGGTTCTTCTCTCTCTCTTACCTTATCATATGCAGCTAAAAGAAGCTAATGGACAATTCTAACATTCTGTTTGGAAATCAGTCAGACTTAATCCTCAAGTTCATTAGGAACATTTTATATTTTAGTTACTGTGGCAACAAAAGTTGCCCAGTGTATGGCCACTGCAAAATACAGATCATCATGCTGTCAGTCTCTAGCATTGGTTTCTTTATGGCTTCTTCAACTACCACAGTTTCCTGTTGCCTTTGTAGCCTCTATCACTGACCAGTTTCAAAACGAATGTCCCATGTTTCAACTTTTGTACCCCACTTCCAGTTATAAATTCTGTATCAGTAATCTATTGCTGCAAACAAATAATTCCATAATTCGGTGGCTTAAGATAACTCTTTACTATTTTTCATGATTTTGTGGTTCGGCTGGTTCTACTGGTTTCTGTGGATCCAGTCATGTAGATGTATGCACCTTGAGGACTGACAGGGGGGCTTGTCCCCTCTCCTACACAGTAGAGGCAGCATTTCAAGAGGGGAAGCTACACATGGAAGTACTTATGCTTATGCACACTGCTTGTGTCACCGTTGCTGATATCCTATTGCCCAAAGCAAGTCATATGGCCAATCCTCGTGGGAGAGTACCACAAGTTTATGATGATTGGAAAATGTGACACATTGGGGGTGGATTGTTAGCACTGTACCACAATGAGATAGATACTGCTTTTTTGTGACTATATAGCTAAATGGTTTCTTTTTCTTAAAACTAATCATAGTCAGAGGATATAAGATTAATCAAAATAAATAATTTGGTGAAGAGTTGGATCCATCATGCCAGATAAATTGTAAACTTCTGGGTAGCAATTAATCTTCTTTGGAGAATTTTTTCAATATTAAGTGACTGGCAAAATATTCTACAATAGCTGACTCCAAAACACAAGCTCTTGAATTTATAAATATCATATGCGAGTGGAATGAACAGATTTTTGGTCTCTTATTTGAGCTCCATTCTATGTAGTACATTGTACATCTAGAATGTAAAGCTTCTGTTATTTCTCCTGCAATAGTCATGCTGAAACAGGGCCTCATGCAAATGGAGTTCATTTTCCAACAACAAATCCAAAATATCTCACTGTAGTATGTTCTAACCCAGTGAGTCAGAATTGGTGTCTTCAACCTGGTTTTCCTCATCTTTTTTTAATGCATTTATTCTTTTTTATATTCTTTCTATTTTTATTTTTTTTATTAGAATTTATAATCACCATTATTTTGTATTAGTTTCAGGTATACAGCATAACAGTTAGACAATCATATACTTTACGAAGTGTTCTACCCACTATTTCCAGTACCTAGCTGGCACCATACATAGTTGTTACAATATTATTTACTATGCTGTACTTTACATCTTTTGACTATTTTGTAACTAGTATTTCTTAATCCCTTCACCTTTTTCACCCAGCTACCCAACACTCCTTCCATCTGGCAACTATCAATGTGCCCACCTTCTTTTTGGCAAAGAAGTCAATGCATTCAAAGAAGAGTAGTTCGTTTTGTTTTGTTTTGTTTTGTTTTGTTCGTTCCCCCCCCCCCAACTAATGATGCTGGAATAATTAGACAACAATAGGCAAAAAATAAAAAATAAAAAATTAACCTTAACCTAGACCTCACACTTTGTACAAAAATTAACTCAAAATGACTCATAAATTTAAATGTAAAACTGGGGCCCAGTCAGCGTGGCTCAGTGGTTGAGTATCTCCCTATGAGCCAGGAGGTCACAGCTCAATTCTCAGTCAGGATACATCCTGGGGTTTCAGGCTATATCCCCAGTGGGGGAGGGAGGGAAAGGGTGCAGGAGTCAGCTGATCAATGTTTCTCTCTCGTCATTGATGTTTCTATCTCTCTCTGCCTCTCCCTTCCTCTCTGATATAAATAAATATATGTTAAAAAATAGAAAATAAATGTAAAACGAAGAAAATTTATAGAAGAGAACATATCTAAGAAATCATTGCATTCTATCCTGTTAAGAAGATAATATTTAGTGTTCTGTTTTACATTTCTTAGTGGTTGCCCAGGATTTGCAATTAACATCTTAATTTACAACAATCTATTTCATATTAATGCCAACTTAATTTTAATAGTATACTAAAACTTTCTTCCAAAACTAGAGGCCCAGTGCACAAAAGTTTGTGCACTCAGGGGGGTCCCACAGCCCGGCCTGTGCCCTCTCGCAGTCTGGGACCACTCAGGGGATGACCACCTGCTGGCTTAGGCCCACTCCCCAGGGGAACGGGCGGGGTGCCTAGCCAGCCTGGGTGAGGGGATGATGGCTGTTTGCATCTGGTCACACCCCCTTCAGGGTGGGGGTCCCCACTGGGGTGCCTGGCCAGCCTGGCTGAGGGGCTGATGGCTGTTTGCAGGCTGGGCAAGCACCCCCCAGTGGGGACCCTCACCCCATGGAGGTTTGGCCAGCCTGGGTGAGGGGCTGATGGCTGTTTCAGGCTGGCCACACAACCTTTAGGATGGGGGTCCCCACTGGCATGCCTGGCCAGTCTGGGTGAGGGCTGAGGGCCGTTTTCAAGCTGGACAAGGCCCCTCTGGCGGCTGAGGGCCGTTTTCAGGCTGGCCAAGGCCCCTCTGGTGACAGAAACTCTCAGCCTCTCCTTTTTTTCTTATTTATTTTATCCTGGAATTTATTTACCTTCTATAATTGAAACTTTGTAGCCTTGAGTGCAGTTCAGAGCCGGCCAGTGTGGGCAGGGGGGAAGCTTGGCTTCCTCTATTACCAGGGGCAATCCAAGCCTCCTGCTCGCTCCAGCTCCGTGGCCACAGCCGGCTGAAAGCAGGTATCTGGGGTTTATTTATCTTCTATAATTGAAACTTTGTTGCCTTGAGTGGAGCTCAGAGCCAGCCGTGGCAGGCGGGAAGCTTGGCTTCCTCCATCGCCGGGACAACCAAGCCTCCTGCTTGCTCCAGCTCTGTGGCTGCCGGCCGCCATCTTGGTTGGGTTAATTGGCATATAGTTGCTCTGGTTGGCTGGTGGGCATGGCTTAAGGAATAGCAAAGGTATGGTCAATTTGCATGTTTGTCTTTTATTAGTGTAGATAACATCTTACTCACTTCTTTGTGCTATTCTTTTTATATACATATATTTTTTTATTGATTAAGATATTACATATGTGTCCTTATCCCCATGTTACCTCATACTCTCCCCCCCCACACTCGTGCCCTCACCCCCCTGTTGTCCATGTCCATTGGTTAGGCATATATGCTTGCATATAAGTCCTTTGGTTGATCTTTCCCCCTTACCCCCACCATCCCCTACCTTCCCTTTGCAATGCCTCTCCATCTTCTTGATCAGTCCTTGTTCATCATTTTATGTTGTTCATTATATTCCACAAATGAGTGAGATCATGTAGTGTTTATCTTTCTCTGACTGGCTTATTTCACTTAGCATAATGCTCTCCAGTTCCATCCATGCTCTGGTAAATGGTAAGAGTTCCTTTTTCTTCTTCCTCTTCTTAAAGAATACCTTTCAGCATTTCATATAATGCTGGTTTGGTGGTGATGAACTCCTTTAGCTTTTTCTTATCTGTGAAGCTCTTTAACTGACCTTCAATTCTGAATGATAGCTTTGCTGGATAAAGTAATCTTGGTTGTAGGTTCTTGCTGTTCATCACTTTGAATATTTCTTGCCACTCTCTTCAGGCCTGCATGGTTTCTGTTGAGAAATCAGCTGACAGTCGTATGGGTACTCCCTTGCAGGTAACGGACTGTCTTTCTCTTGCTGCTTTCAAGATTCTCTCTTTGTCTTTTGCTCTTGGCATTTTAATTATGATGTGTCTTGGTGTGGTCCTCTTTGGATTCCTTTTGTTTGGGGTTCTCTGCGCTTCCTGGACTTTTTTTTTTAATCTTTTATATATTTTTAATAACAGTCTTTTTACAAGATATGTCTTTTGCAAACATTTTTACCCAGTCTGTGACTTGTCTTCTCATTCTCTTGATATCTCACTATAGTTTTAATTTATATTTTCTTGCTAAAAAGAGTGATTGTCTTTTCTAAAGATTATTGGCCATTATGGTTTTCTCTTACGTAAAATGCCTATTTACATCTTGCCTCTTTATCTATCAGTTTGTCTTTTTTTTTATTGCTTAAAGTATTACAAATGGTATTACATATGTGTCCATTTTTTCCCCCCGCCCTAGACAGTCCCCTAGCCTCCCCTATCCCCCAGTGTCTTATGTCCATTGGTTATGCTTATATGCATGCATACAAGTCCTTTGGGTGATCTCTTACCCCCCTACCTCCCGCCCCCCAACCCTCCCCGGCCTTCCCGCTGCAGTTTGACAATCTGTTTGAGGCAGCTCTGCCTCTGTATCTATTATTGTTCAAAAGTTTATAATGGTCTCAATTATCCATG
>NW_006299245.1:3282452-3284623 GCF_000327345.1 Myotis davidii | reverse complement strand
TGAACACGGTATGTTCTTCCATCTGTTTATGTCTTCCTCTATATCTTTTTTCAACGTCCTGTAGTTTTCTGAGTAGAGGTCTCTTACCTCTTTAGTTAAGTTTATTCCCAGGTAGCTTAATTGTTTTGGTGTGATGGGAAACGGGATTGTTTTTATAATCTCTCTTTCTGAAAGTTCACATAAATAGTTAATATTCTATAATAAGTTGTCTACCTACTTTATCCTATTTTCAAATGTTCTGAGGAAAGAAAATTTTACACATAGAACAGGAAAAAAATAACAAACAAACAAACAAAAACACTCCTATTTTCAAGTAATGTCCTTTTCAGAAAGTTATATGCTACAATTCTTTGAAAGAAGATAGAAACAATTCATTTGAATGCTGAATGGTTGACATTAATGATTATATTTCACAGTGAAGACCGCATGTAGTAAATTCCTTGGATTATTTTGGAATGTAATGTTTGTAGAATTCTTATTGTGGATATGCTTTCTGTGAGACTTTAATAGTTCTATTGTTATCTGGAAAGAAATGAACCTTACAATACTTATTTTCTCATTTAATGGATTTTTCTCTTAAATAAGCCCAGTTTTCTAATCTGGAGTGAGTAGCAGTTTGCATTAGCCTGTCTTGACAAAAAATTGTATGGGAAGAAAAATTCAAGTAAAATATGATTTTAATCTCTTTGGAAACTGAATAAATCTATTCCTAAGTTTTTTTCATGTCTCTTTGGAGGTTGTCTTTGGGAAACCAATGCTTTTAAATTATGCATGCAGTATTTCCTAGAGTGTGTCATTTGGTAGGAAAGAACATAAATTTTTAAAAAATGCATGAGAAAACATAAAGTATATGCTTTTATTGATTTAGTAAGTACTTCACTATATGACTATACCATGTTAGACACTGGTCTAGTCACTAGAAAAGCTGGTGAGCAGACAGATGAAATGGGCAAGACAGATGGACTGCTGAGCCAGACAGCCTTCAGGAAGTTTAAAAGTGTGTGTATGGGAAGACAATAAATAGATAAACAGATAAACTAATACATATATGTATAATATAATATCTGGGAATGACAAGTATAATGAAGGAAAATAAAGCAGGGTAAGAGCATAGAGTTGAGTAGTATTTTAGACAGGACACTGTCCTCTTGGGTAGCAGCTTGTTTATACATGCATCCATACACATATGAAAATATACACATATATAGATATATGTATGTCTATATAATTTTTCAAATAAAATGATCTATTTGAATTTGAAATTTGTTGTCATATATTTTATATAATATTTACTTACAATTTTATCTCTTTTTTATCAGTGAGTGTGTGTTTTCTTTCTTATTCTTATACTTGTCTATTTTTGCTCTCTCAATTTTTAACACTGGATTTGTCTATTTCATTGGTCTTCTCAAAAACAAAAACGCCTTAATTTGAAGTTATCCTTTTATACTTTTTGTTTTTATTTCCTTAATTTCAGCCTATATTCTTATTATCTCTGTATACTTTTTTTAAAACTTGACTTGGGGTGGTGAACACACAATACAATATACAGATGATGTATTACTGAATTGTACACCTGAAACTACATAATTTTATTGACCAATGTCACCCTAATTAATTCAATAAAAAGAAAATACAAAACATTTGTATTATAAAGAAACTAGAGACCTTGGTGCAAAAATTTGTGCACATTGAAAGGAAATTAATTAGAAGAAATATTTTAATATTGCTATTTGCCCATTCTCTATAATAGAAGTGTCAACCAAATTCACAATCGACAATGCCAGATTGAAACACACACGTGAGATTGGCTCCAGTGAGAGCTTTATATGTATCATGCATGTGCGAGTCAACTTAGCCGGTTATATATATATATATACTAGAGGCCTGGTGCACAAAAATTTGCACTGGTGGGGTCCCTCCACCTGGCCTGTGGGGATTGGGATGAAACCAGCAGTCCAACATCCCCTGAGGGGTCCCGGATTGCGAGAGGGCAAAGCTGTGCACTGGGCCTCTAGTATGGATATAAGATCTTTGGTTAATCTCGCCCCCCCTTCCCTCCCCTCTTCCCTCTGAAATTCATCAGTCTGTTCCATGTTTCCATGCCTGTGCATTGAGCATCTGCCCCTGATGGTCAGTGTGCATCATAGCTACCAGTCCAACAGTCAACC
>NW_006299245.1:3280400-3281845 GCF_000327345.1 Myotis davidii | reverse complement strand
GTTGCATATCTCGCTGATTTAGCCAATGGGAAGGGCAGCGGACGTATGCTAATTACCATGTTTCTCTTTTATTTGATAGGATACTAGTGGCCCGGTGCCTGAAATTCATGAACATTAAAAGGGAATTAATTAGAGAAAATATTTTAATATTGCTATTTTACCTTTCTCTATAATAGAAGCATCAGAGATGAAAGAAAATTAATATAATATATATTTAAAGCTCCTTCCTGTCAGAGTCTGGGGTGCACTGCGGGACCCAGTGTCAAGTCCCCGCCCACCTGCACATGCATCAAAATTGCATGAGACCCAGGCCTGGATGGCCCCACCCTCGTTTGGTGAGATCCAGACCCGGCTGGTCCCACCCCCATCAAGCCCTGCCGGGCAGGGGTCATGGCCTAAGGTCCTCATCAAGCCCCACCATGTTGGGGGCACAGCCTGAGGTTCCCCGCCCTGGCCAGGCACCACACAGCCTCAGGTCCCTGCTGATTGGTCATTATGGCATCATGGTGTGACATCCATTTGCATATTAGCCTTTTATTATTATGATAGAATAAACTTGCTTAATTAGACCTGTTTTCTGATTTAGCTAAACTTTTTCCAGCCCAGTGAATCACCCCAACTTCTCTTTCAGGTAATTGTCAACAACACAGCAGTAAATATCAACATGAAGCAAATTATTATTGTAGATCACGCAGGGAGAACAAAGGGTAAAATATTTAACTGCAGCAGTGTTTGACTATATTCTGTGCAGTGAGAAAACATGAAGTCATTTTCAAGGTCCACCATTTCTTACTTCTTTTCAGTTGGGTCAAGTTTCTAAGCTTTCTAAATCTCCATTTTCTGGCTAATGAAAAGAAGATAAGATTCTACTAAGTTTCCTATCTACCTATTTACTCCAGGACTTCTGTTAGGATCAAATGAGATGAGGCATGGGAAAATGCTTCACAGACATTTGGTTAAACTGTAAAATGTTTGCACCTGGCTATAAAGCAGTGGTTCTCAACCTTCCTAATGCCACAACCCTTTAATACAGTTCCTCATGTTGTGGTGACCCCCAAACCATAAAATTATTTTCGTTGCTACTTCATATCTGTAATTTTGCTACTGTTATGAATCGTAATGTAAATATCTGATATGCAGGATGTATTTTCAGGGGTCGCGACCCACAGGTTGAGAACAGCTGCAAGTTAGGCTAAGATTCAAAGATAATTGAGGGTTTGTTTTAATCTGTTCTCTTCACTATGCCCTAGGAGTAGTAGCAGGCCAAAAGCTGTCTCTCCATTTGTTATAGTCCCACGTAATCCAGGAACACAATGCTGGTGTCCACCAAAGCCAGGTGATTCAGAATTGTTCCCTGGGTGGCACCCACAAAAAACTGGGGAACCAGATATAAAAACCGTGGCACCAGACGCATGTAAAAGCTCTCCTGCAGGAGGTACTGACAC
>NW_006299245.1:3277921-3280074 GCF_000327345.1 Myotis davidii | reverse complement strand
CTACATTGCTGAAAAAATGAAGGAACTCCTACCATTTGCAACAGCATGGATGGCCCTGGAGAACATTATGCTAAGCAAAACAAGTCAGTCAGAGAAAGATAATCTCATGGTCTCACTTATTAATGGAATATAATGAACAACATAAACTGATAAACAAAACCAGATCCAGAGACAGAGAGGCATCAATCAGACCGTCAACCTCAGAGGGAAGGTAGGGGAAGGTGGGCGTGAGGGGGAAAGATCAACCAAAGGACTATATGCATGCATCTAAGCATAACCAATGGACAGAGACACCTGGGCAGTGAGGGCATGAGTGGTGGTGGGGTGAGGGGACAATGGGAGGATAAGCACACATGTAATACCTTAATCAATAAAGAAAATTAAAAAAAGATGTTACCATGGAAGATAATAAACAAGGAAGAACTTCCTGAATGCAAAGCCATTGACCATGGAAGACAGTAACAAGGAAATTACTCTCAGAGAGTGGAACCAGGGGCTGCAAATAAACTCTCCAAGGAATTACTCCATAGCTAGGTGTGGAGTCTGTGATTTTTAAAGAGTGGGAATTGATAGGATAACTAATGTGGATCAGTAAATGTTATTTTCTCTGCTTCTTCTTCCAAATGAAAGCTCTCAGTATTGTTATCTGGTTCAAACTCTACCATTAGATATTATTTATCTGGGTGAGACATGCAGATAAATAACCTTTAAAAATGTCCCTCATTGAACCATGGGCAGCCACCTCCAGAAGTGGTGGAGAAAACTGATCATAAATCAGAGATCCAGGACTTTGTGAATGGTTACAGATGACTGCTTGATTTCTGGCTGGTACAGTTCTGGGTGCTGTGTACGGAAATGAAGCTTGGGAAGTGATGAGTCTGTTTTTGGCCCACTAATTTTGAGTTGCCTCTGAGACATTTTCATTTTTGGAGGCTATAAACTGCTGTTATAAATGCAGTTTCTTCTCTGCGATAGACCCGTAATTCTCCAGGACTAATTTTCTCAATATTTAACAGAGAGCTCCAGGGAAATTAATTGTTCACTCATTGATGATTCTGTAACAACTTATACATAACCTGATTGAAAGAATTATTGTATTAAACAGTCTTGTCTGTGTCCTCCAATGGACAGTAAACTTCCTGAGAGCAGTGGCTACCTCCCTCTTACTTATTATTTTACATCCAATATAGCACAGGGCTACAACAATTTGGAAGAAAGCCTTCCAGAACATCATTAAGAATAACCCTTTGTTCAGAAAGCTAGAACATGAGAACTATTCCAGAGAAGTAATCTATTTGGGAGAATAAAGGCAGAGAGTTTTTGTAGAACTTTACCAAAAGAGGTCAGTCAAAGTTCTGCTAATTTCTGTCATATGAATAAAAAAAGATTTTTGGCTGAAACCGGTTTGGCTCAGTGGATAGAGCGTCGGCCTGCGGACTGAAAGGTCCCAGGTTCGATACCGGTGAAGGGCATGTACCTGGGTTGCGGGCACATCCCCAGTAGAGGATGTGCAGGAGGCAGCTGATCGATGCTTCTCTCTCAGCGATGTTTCTGACTCTATCTCTCTCCCTTCCTCTCTGTAAAAAATCAATAAAATATATTTAAAAAAAAAAAGATTTTTGGCTCTGGTCAGTGCTCTTAGTGGTTAGAACATCCACCATGCACTGAAGGGTGTGTATCTAGGTTGCAGGTTTGATTCCCTACCCCATCAGAAGTGTGTGTGGGAGGCACCCAATCAATGTCTGTCTGTCTGTCTGTCTCTATCTGCACCACCCCCTCCCTTCTACCCTCTCTAAAAAGTCAATGGGAAAAATATCCTCGGGTGAGAATTAACAAAAAAAAATAGTTTTTGGAAAAGTAAGAAATTATTCTTATGGTTTAGCAGCAGTTAGTTGAGAAACTCATTTAACAAAAGAGAAGAAAAGGAGCAGATGGTGCCTAGGGTCACAAGTGGGCCACGATAAAAAAGTTTTCAGTCCTTCTCGTCTTTCAAATGCCAACCATTAAATTCTTTTATGAATAAATAAACTTAATTTTCATATTTCTCTTTCTCTAAATTTCAACATTTCTCCATTGCTGGCAGAAAAGTTCTTATATTAAGTATATTTTCTTGGTGTTTTGTTTGATGGAGTTTCTGAGTGTTTTCTTTTAAA
>NW_006299245.1:3272290-3277824 GCF_000327345.1 Myotis davidii | reverse complement strand
TATTATTGACTTTAGAGAGGAAGGGAGAGCGTGAGAAACAGATAGAAACGTCAGTGATGACAGGGAATCATTGATTGGCTGCCTCCTGCATGCCCCCTACTCGGGATGGAGCATACAACCTGTGGAATGTACCCAAAATTGAACCCGGGACCCTTTAGTCCTCAGGCCAATGTTCTATTCACTGAGCCAAACCAGCTAGAGCTCTGAGTGTTTTCTTAGTTGAGATTTTTAAGTTAGATAAATTATGTTCAAGTACAATTATTTATTGACAGCAGACACAAGTAATATAAGCACTTTTATTGTGCTGCTTTCCTCCTGTCTATAATGTAATCAATGCAAAATGAAAGTGTTAGGGTGGTTTTACTTATATACAAATTTTGAACTTAGTTCAATGATTTATTGTACAGCATTCCTTGTAACCAGGATAAAAATCAATACTTATGGGATATTGTTAAACACTTCCTAGAGGGAATTTTATAGCCTTAAATGTATATATTAGAGAAGATAGACTGAAAATATCAATGAATTTTACAATTAGAAAGAGTAACTGAAATTTCCTGTTCTTGCATCCATATTCGTGCTCAGGACATATAGCTCCATCAGTGTGCACCTAAAATTATTTCTGGGCGTCCCACATGCTTTCTTTCATTGCAACTCAGACTGTTCATTATCTTTGACCTCTATTTGTATAGGTAATTGAAGGTTACTTACTATTGCCGCTGTTGTATTTTTCCATGAGTTCTTGACAAAATGAGCTTGCATTTTTTTCTATTGTTTTTAACAGCTTTAGTGAGGTATAGCTTACAGTAACATCAATCATTTTAAGTATATAGTTCAATGATATTATATTTTTAAATTAGTGCAATCATGATCACAATATAATTTTAGAACATATCCATCCCTTTATGCTCATTTATAGTCACTCATTCCAACTCCTAGGTTCAGGTAACCACTACTTTGCCTTTTCTGGACATTTCATGTAAATGGAATAATATGCTATATGGTCTTTTGTATCTTATTTCTTTCAAAAAACATAATGGTTTTGAGGTTTATCCATTTTGTAGCATGTATCATACTAGGTTTCTTCTTACTAACAGATTGGTTTTGAGATTCTATGGAGGGAAAACTTAGTTAACTGATTTCTTAAGATAATTAATGGTACTCTAACTATAAGCAATGATGCTTTGTAGCTCATGTGAAAACTACGTAAGTGTGTTAGGAAGAGTAAAATTTCCTCCAACTATGCACAGAATACAGAACAAGCTTGACTTATCAAGAAATGATAGAATTCAAACTTTCAATATCACCCTTGGCATAGATTTTTGTATTCTCATGTTTAGTCTCTAACAATTTATGTAGCTTGCTCAAGTTAGTATAGCTAATAAGTGGCAAAACCTGGTTTCCAACTCAACAAGTCTGGATTTAGGGTCTTACCTCTATGATATACCGACACTTATGACCAGAACCAAAAGCACAGCCATGGCCAAACAATAGGAACATGTTCTCCACTTGCCACTACTGGCCATTCTGATCATGGGAAATCATGCCATCTTTAGCATTCTCCCAAATAGGAATGTCTTGATGTTTGGCAGCCTAAAGTGACTGATTGCCCATACAACATCTTATATTTTAATAGAACAAATAAAAATGATAGCTGGACATTATATTATCTATTTTTTATATTTTCTCATTAGAAAAACCTAAAAAAGGTAGTTTTCATGTCAAGTTAATAGTATTGCTCCATGGTTTAAAAGAATTTTAATGTACAGCCTTATTTGATTCTCATTAAAATCAGGTAGCTTTGAGTATTTTATATGTGCCAGGCATTATCCTGAACATTTTTAATGTATTTTCTAATTTATTGATAATAGAAATTCTGTGAGGAAATAATATTTTCTAATTTTATAGATGAGGAAAATGAATTTCAGAGAGAAAAATAGCTCACTGTTGGCCACATAACTAATAGGTGGCAGATCTGGGATTAGAACTCTGGGTCCTTCCTTCTAGTCTTTCCATTTTATTTTATGTCTGTAAAAGTAAATATGCCAAAGCAGATTGGTAGAATAAGGACGTATAGAAGAGTTTATGAATACATGAGGAAGACTGATTGTGCCACCAAGTTGTATTTTTATGGATTTTCTGTAAATTATGAGGTATTTGCATTATGCATATGGAAAGCTGTGTTTGCACTCTGTATAGAATTTACCTGGAGGTTAATTACATCTAGCAAGCAAATATTTACTGAGCAGCTATGATTAAGTTATTAGATTACTGCGCTGATGTGAAGTCAATAAGGGAAGGGTGGAGAGAGACAGAACAATAATAAAAACTGCCTTCCTTGAAACCCTAACCTCATTGCTTGTGTGAATTCAATCTTTCTAACATAACTGAACTTGCTCACACTATGTTGCAGAAAAACATGAAAACTAATTTTGACATAATATTCTCTAGCTAAGACAACTTGCGGAATCACTGATTTTTAGAGTTGTGACAGAGACCTTGAAGCTCATGCAGTCCATTGATTTTCAGACTTGACTGCACAACAGGAATCAACCAGAGAACTTCCTAAACCACAGTCTTTGAGCTCCTGATTCACCATGTCTAGGATAAGTCTTTGAATCTGAAAGTTTAATAAAAATTTTAGCTAGTCAGTAACAGATCTGTATTTATGCCCTTGGGAACCATTTAGTCTACATATCAACATGTAAAAGAGGGGAAATTGAGGCGCTGAGAGATGAAGGACTCCATTAGGTTCAGCATGTTTGGCAGACAGGGGTGGGCTAACGTTTTGTACAATATTCTGTGATGTGGACTCCTTAAATAACCGCATGTAATTCTTAACCATATGGAATTTAAACGAAATATGTGACACTTTATATGATTTTCAAACTATCTTAATGAGAAGAATATGAAAACATTTTATAGCAGTAGCCTCAATACTTGATAGAACTGCACTAAGAGAAAAATATTTAATATTTTTATGCCTGTACCAACAACTATGAGCTCTGCATGGTTCCGGGTCCTACTCTCCATAGGGAAAACTTTCACCAGGTATCATGTCAAGAGAAGCATTGAACTCTTAAGTTATGTCTAGGTACCGGTAGGCAAGAAGAGGAGTTACCATCATGCAGGGGTTATTGTCCCTAGTTATCGCAAAGAGTTGGGGCTGCTGTTATTCAGTAGGGGTAGGGAGAACATGTTTGGCACTCAAGTGATCTTGTTAGGTGCTTCTTGTTATTCTCTCGTCTGTTGTGATGGGAAATGGCCAAGATCAACATCCATACCCTGAGAAGAGCTTGGTAATCGACTAAGCTCTTAGAATGAGGATCAGGTCTGCCACCAGGTAAACCAATAAGACCAGCAAAGGTAGTAGATGAGGGCGAAGGGAATCTAGAATGGATGATGGTGGGAGATCAGTGTCAGTTGCTGCGTGATATCTGCTGCAGTGTAAGCAGTAGTTCTTCCCATTGCCACCCTCCTCTATGATCCCCTCAGGAAGAGAGCCCACCTGGAATCCTGGAGGAGCTGCTCCCAAGAAGATAGTAGTTGATAGGAGAAGTACATGAGCTGGCTGTGATTAGGGTTGCCACATAAAATATAAAACACTCAGTTAAATTTGAATTTTATTTTTTTCCATCACCACCCATGCCCCCCCCCAATCACCACACTGTTCAGATAAACAACAAGCTTTAAAAAGGACAATTATATACAAGCATATTCTATGCAGTAATTATACCATAAATTATTAGGTGTGCTAAAAATGGTAACTTGCCCGTGGTGGACATGAAGGATCCCTGGATGTGCCTCCCTGATCTCTTCAAAGAAGTACGTGTCCCAGGTGCTGGATTGCTGTCAGCAGATGCCTTCAGCTGTGGGCCTTCTCAGGGGTGGCCTGGGCTTCAGAGCATCAGCTCATCTGAGGACACACCCTCTGGGGACGCCCCACATTCCATGACTGGTTGGAGCAGATATATGAAAGGCTGGCCACTTATACCCAACAGGGACAACTTGAGAGCTCCTAGTGGGGTCAACTGATGTCAAGCCTGTAATGTATTTAAATTCTCCCACTGCTCAAGCCTGCTTCCTCCTTTTCCTTTTCACAAGTGTAGATCCCAAAGGTACTCCCAAGTAAATATCCTGTACACATTAAGCTCTGTCTCAGAGTTTACTTTCTGGAGGAAAACTGCTACATTTTGTTTCTTCTGGACTCCCTTATATAAAAGGGAGAGGAAAAAAATATGTCCTTCACTAAGTAATTTTTATTGAGATGTAATTTATATGTGGATGTTATAGGTGTACCGTTTAAGTTTTGATTAGTTCATATACTCACATAACCCACACTTCCACCAACTTTTCCATCAGCCAAGGAAAGTTTCCTTTTGCCCTTCCCAGTCATCTCCCCCACCTCCACCAGAAACAACCACTGAATTGATTTCTATCACTATCTATTACCTTTCCTGATTGTAGAACTTAATATAAAAAGAACCGTTCACTATGCATTCTTTTGTATCTGGCTTCTTTCACTCAGATAAATACTTTTGAAATCTACCCATATCAACATTAGGCTTCTTATTATTGCTGAATTATCATTCCATTGATCCACAGCAAGTTAACCATGTTTCTATTAATGGGCATTGTTTCCAGTTTTGGGTTCGCTTTTTTAAAATTATGCTGAAACCGGTTTGGCTCAGTGGATAGAGCGTCGACCTGCGGACTGAAGGGTCCCAGGTTCGATTCTGGTCAAGGGCATGTATCTGGGTTGCGGGCACGTCCCCAGTAGGAGATGTGCAGGAGGCAGCTGATCGATGTTTCTCTCTCATCAATGTTTCTAACTCTCTATCTCTCTCCCTTCCTCTCTGTAAAAAATCAATAAAATATATTTAAAAAAATAATAAAATTATTATGGGTACATTTATCTCAAGATTTATGTGGGCATATATTTTCATTCCGTTGGGCAAATATGTAGGAGTGGAAAGTACTGATACGTAGGGTAAACATATTTTTTATTTTAAAAGAAATGGCTAGTTTTCCAAGGTGGTTGCACTATTTTGTATTTCTACCAGCAGTGTTGGAGGTCTGGTGTTTATACAACCTCTCCAACATTTGGTCCTGTATATATCCTATAGAATAAAAGGCTAATATGCTAAGTGTCCAACCATTTGACCATTCGACTAGCAGCTATGATATGCACAGACCACCAGGGGGCAGATGCTCCAACTGGTAGGTTAGCTTGCTGTGGGGTTCTGGCCAATCGGGACTGAGAGAGAAGGGCCGGACATGCCCTGGAGCCCTCCTGCCATCCCTCCCCGGCCCTGATAGTACACCAATGGGGGCCCTCCTCCTGGCCTGCACCCTCTCGCAATCTGGAACCCTTCATGGGATGTCGGAAAGCCAGTTTCAGCTCAATCCCTGAAGGCCAGGCTGAGGGCCTCAACTGATTCATGAATTGGTACACCAGGCCTTTACTCTATCTCTATCTCTATCTCTATCTCTCTCTATCTATCTCTATCTATCCATCTCTCTATATCTCTATC
>NW_006299245.1:3252361-3272140 GCF_000327345.1 Myotis davidii | reverse complement strand
CTCTCTCTATATATATATATATATATATATTTACTTACTTATTTTAACTACACTAAGTGTAAGTATACTGATATCTTGTGGTTTGATTTGTATATATCCATGATGTTTAATAATGTTGAACAGTTTTCTTATGCTTATTGGCAATTTGTATGTTCTTTTATAAAATGTTTGCTCAAATCTTTTGCCTATTTTAAAAATGGGCTTTCTCATTCATTGGGCAGATACATGTATCATGAATGTTTTCTTCCAGTCTGTGATTTACCTTTTTGTTTTAATGATGAACTTTAATGAGCAGGAGTTTTAAAATCTTGTTGGGTATTCAGTTTATCAATTTTTTAGTGATTGTTGCTTTTGTGTTTTTTCAAAAGTCACTTTTTCTTTGAGTCTACTTCATGAGTAGCTAAAAGTAATCCTAGCTGGTACGTTTTTTTCATAGTAACAAAATACTTTAATTTTCAGTTTTAAATTAATATATCTGTTCCTTATATGTGAATTTCTTTGATTTTTCTTAACCTCTTTACATCTCATTTGATAGCTAATAGATGTGAATTCAAGTTTTAGTCATGTTTCATTAAAAAAATTTTTTAAACTTTATAAAATTTGTTCAGCATATTTAATTAACTTAACCATGCATTCCACTATTAGTGTAAATATTTGAGGGCTGACTATATAGTCCATATTTTGGAAATTTTTATGTGTGATCTGCTGTATTGCATTATTATTCTTTTTCTATAATATAAATGCTAAGTAGGTTGCCAATATAAACTCTCTGATAATGGTAAGTATGTGTCTTTGAATTTGAAGTGTGTGTATGTAAAATGAAAAAATCTACTGAAGAGGAACTATTCAAATAATGAATATAGTATTTTTATACAATGGAAAAACAACTCAGATAATCTAAAATTATGTTCTTTAAATAAGAAAAGCAAACGATAAGAAAGTTGTGCTCAGTTAAATATTATGCATAAGAAATCTGTTTGTATGCTAAAAATAGAAGCCATGATATTTAGTAGGATAATTTTCCCCATTGATTTAATATTCAACACACTTGTGCTGAAGTGGGAGGCACTTATAGAGGCAGTAAGATATCTCTAAGTTAAGCACTGAAGAAGGATGGTAAGAAGCAAGTGAAATAGATTTCAAAACAGAACATTTAGAATCCTGTCCTTTAAAAATTTATCTAACCACCAGATTTCAATTGCAAGGTGACATCTATGGATGATTTAAAATATATACATAAAATATATTTTCTGTATGTCTCAATTTCTGAAATTAATTTCTTTCAGAGTTTTAAAAAGTGTTCTATGATGTATAGTTTATTTATACCCATTTTTTCTGCTCCCCACTATTATTAGTTAACTTGAACTTATCTGCCTGTCTTGCATGAGTTCAAATCCTGGCTTTACTGTCTATCATGTTTGTGCATATAAACAATTACATAATTGTTGAGAAAAGTATATAAAATTATACATGTATCTAGCTTTAAATAGCATTTGGGTATTTGGTAAGCATTAAATAAATATTGACTGTTTTTAGTAATATGTTTTATGCATCCATATATATATATATATATCTTAGTCTGCTTGAACTCCCATAACAAAATGCTATAGACTGGGTGGTTTAAAACAGAAATTTACTCTTTACAGTTCCAGAGACTGGGAAGTCCCAGATCAAGATGCCAGTTATTTGGTTTCTGTCGAAAGCTCTCTTCCTCTCGCAGATGGCTGTCTCCTCACTATGCCCTCACATAGTAGAGAAATGAAGAGCTTTTCCTCTCCCTCTTTTTAGGAAAAAAAAATGTTTTTATTGTTTTGAGAGAGAGAGGACAGGAGGGAGAAGGAGAGGAAGAAAAATAGAAGTGATGAAGAGACATTGATCAGTTTCCTCCCTTACCCATGACCAGGGCATATGCCCTGACTGGGAATGGAACCAGAGACCTTTCCATACAGGGGACATTGTTTAACCAAGTGAGCCACACTGGTCAGGGCTTCTCTCTCTTATTTTAAACCCACAGTCTTATCTGATCAGGGCCCCACCCTTATGCTATCATTTAACTTTACCTCCTAAAGACCTTTCCTCCAGACTCATCACATTGAGGGTTAGAGCTACACAATTCAGTCCAGAGAAACATATTTATGATGACTATCAATTGGCTTATTAGTTATGTATTCTTTACTTTCACTTCTCTGCTGAATCTGGTAATCTGTGATGCTGACCCAGAGTGCCTCATCTGTCTTATTGAAGTAATAAGTTTATTTTAAATACTAGAGGACGGGTGCATGAATTTGTGCATGGATGGGGTCTGGCCCGCCCACCCCAATTGGGCAGATCAGACCAGCCAGCTCGGGGGAGGGATGCGGGGTGTTGGCTGGCTAGCCCTGCCCCTGATTGGGGTTGGGGGGCCTGATCAGGGGCAGAGGCCACAGGAGGTTGGTGGGCTGGCCATGCCCCCTGGTCAAACTCCAGTCGAACTCCTGGTTGAGGGGACAATTTGCATATTACCTTTTTATTATATAGGACTAGAGGCCCGGTGCATGAAAATTCATGCACTGGGTGGGGGGGTCCCTCAGCCTGGCCTGCTGCCTCTCACAGGCTGGGAGCCCTCAGGGGTGGGAGGCGACCTGGAGGTCAGGTGAAAGCGATGCCTCATCATACCTCTACTGCTACCACTGCTGGCAGCGCAAGCCTCGGCTGGCCCTGGTTACCTGAGCCTCAGGCTGGCCTTGGGTGGCTGGGCAGCTGCCATCTGAGGCTTGCCTGCAGCTTGGGCCAGCCCTGGTCAGCTGGGGGTGCTGAGGGGACTGGGGGACTCTGGAGGCAGGTGTGCGGACCCCCAGGCAGACCTCACCTTGCCTCATGCCTGCCACCCTGGCAGGGCTGAGGGGACTTGGCGCCGCCATCTTTTGGCTATGGGTGCTGCCATATTTGAGGGCGTGGCAGCCAATTAGCATATTCTCTCCTTATTGGCTGTGGGCACCACCATCTTTGAGGGCATGGCAATCAATTAGCATACTCCCTCCTTATTGGCTGTGAGCACCGCCATCTTTGAGGGCATGGAAGTCAATTAGCATATTCCCTCCTTATTGGCTGTGGGCCTGCCATCTTTGCAGCCTGCTGCTCAGTCGTTTGGTCATCCCTCACTAACACCCCTGCAGGCCTGGTTGCCCCATGCAGCCTGTTCGGTTGTCCGTTCGGTTGTGATGGTTGCTTAGGCTTTTTTATATATAGATGATCTCAAATAGATAAATCTGAGTCTTCTGTGGATTTATTTTATTTCTAAAAATATTTTAAACTGATATTCAAGCTTTAAAGATACAGTAGGTATTACACTACCACTTTACAGTGTTGTTCATCTTCTAAGGAGAGCTACAAAGATAACTAGGTAGCTAGATAGGAATAGAAATGGAGGAGAAAAAAAGAGGGAGATAAGGGGATCCCCTTTCCCCATGCCCTCTGAGATTTGTCATTCTGTTCCATGCTTCCATTTTTCTGGATCTATTTTGTTCTTCAGTTTATTTTGTTCATTAGAGTCCACATATAAGTGATTGTCTTTCTCTGATTGGCTTATTTCACTTAGTATAATATTTCTCCAGGTCCCTCTATGCCAGGGGTCCTCAAACTTTTTAAACAGGGAACCAGTTCACTGTTCCTCAGACCGTTGGAGGGCCGGACTATAGTTTAAAAAAAACTATGAACAAATTCCTATGCACACTGCACATATCTTATTTTGAAGTAAAAAATCAAAATGGGAACAAATACAATGTTTGTATTTGCATGCAGTCTGCGGGCCATAGTTTGAGGACCCCTGCTCTATGCTATCTAAAAGGGTAAGAGATCCTTCTTTTTTATAGCTGCATACTATTCCATTGTGATAACTTTTTAAATGTAATATTGAGTTAGTCCTATGAAACAGTAACACATTGTATATAGTTAATCTTAATACAAATTATTTGTAGGACAAAAATTATCCTAAGCATTGCCTGATTATACAACTAAACTTATCTTGCATCTTGAACTTATTTCTGCTTATTATAAAGAAAATTATATGATAAACATTTACTAAACAAATTAACTCTTTTGTGTAGTAAACATATTGAAGTTTAATATCATTAATTAAATATTAGTAAAGCATAGCTTCTTGTATAAACAAAAATCAATCACTGAAGAAAAAAGTCATTTAAATTTCAGATTAATGTTTATAAGAAAAAATATCAAGTTTGGAATATCATAGACTTAAACTTGTGAGTAAAACATAGTTGGCATACTAATATACACATACAAGTCAAATGGTATGAGATTATTATCTGATACAGATAACTTGGAAAATCTTGACATTTCTCATTTCTTGAAATATCTCCTAGGATTCTTACTATTATGGCAGAAAATGAAGAACATGACATTCATTGTAACTGACAAAGTTAAGTTTTCTTTGTGAAATTGCAAGAAAAATTACTTAGAGGAAGAAGACTTACAATGAATCAGATTGAGTGTCTTGAAATGTTGTTAGCAAGTAATGGCTTATTGGATCTCATTCAATACCTCTTCCCTGTCACATTGTTCAATGGGGTATGCCTGTATTTGCATGAATCTGGCACACATTCAACACATCCTTGTTAAGCTATTAAGAAATATAATGGTTTTGTATTACAAGGAAGCCAGGAACCTTTCTTTTTAGGACCTACATTTCAAGACTGTCACACCCCCTGGAATTAGTTCATTGACTTTTCCATATCACTTTTGTCTTTATTGCATTAGGAAGATACAGTAGTAGAAAATTTTTGCTGATTATACATAAGGGAATAGAGATATACAAAAATGTTTATAACTCTACTTTTAAAACTCTAAATCTCATTTACCTTTAAATCTGAAATTACATCTTTCCTACTCTCCAAATCTTTATCTGATTTACAATAATGTGTCTTTGTTCTGCAATCTTGTATTTCTGTTAATCATTCAGTACTCATTGTTGAGACTAGTAGGGGTGGCAATAAAAATCACACTTCTACTCAAATTCTGAAGCAATTAAAAAATAAGACAAATGGGGGCAAGTAGGAGATAAAAAAAGCTTCATTACTGATAAATTTGATATAGGTAAATGTGGCTTATCTCTTATGGGCAAATGAGTTTACTCATAGTGTTCACCAGCAAGTGGTTGGCCTAAACATGCCAATGTGTTTTTGCCAGTTCATAGATCTTATGTGAGGGTGGGGTACGTGAAGAGGTAAAATGAGAGTGGAGCTCCTGCCCCATATAAATAAATGTCACAAGTGTGAAGATGAGTTCAACTTCCCTAACATTCTAGCTGTTCTTGTTCTTGAAGTTCACTGGGTTCATAAGGATGTGTATTACCAGTCTTGTGACTGTTCCCTTGAGAAAAAATGTCATCAGCTTACTAAGACAGTCATGCTCCTACTTTCCTAAAGCCACTTCTGTACACACCAGGCACTTTTGGGTATTTTTCTGAGACTGCTGATGGACAATATGATTTTGCTGCCACAAAGCTATGGAATTGCACACAAAAATTCAATATTAAATTAAAATTTAGATCACACTTACATAAACACTGAAAATTCATTTCCAAGTTTATTTCTTTTTTCATATTGTCTTCAGCCATATTGTTTGAACATAGCCTATCAGGAGTTAATGACAACACCAAAGACAGCATCTATACATATAAAACGCCAGTGTCCATGACGACCATGATGAACAAATGACCCATCACCATGAGGGCAGGTGGGTGGGCAGCATTTTTTTTCGCGTGCTGGGCCTCTAGTTAAGATATAAAAGTATGAACTGTCAACATAGAAATACCCCAGATTTCAACATGAACCCCCTCACATTATCAGGCATTGGAAAGAAGTTGATATTCAAGGAAATTAAATTCTTTTGCAGGTTAAATTACCAAACATAAAACATAAAGAAATTGAAGTTTACTATCAAGTGCTTTTATCCCTGGTTGTTAATTTTTAAATAAATGAAAATCTAAAGTTTATCCTTCTCTCTTTTTCTTTTGTATCTCAGCTATAGGGTTTCCTGTGTTTTGGGTGATTCAGGACTTCAACAGTGGAATTCAGAAGTTAATTAATTGAATGCCAAGAGTCTAAGTGACTTACTTTTTAAATGCTTTATAGAACACACGGATTTAGCTCTGGTCCCAAGCTTATTGAATTTAGAAAACTAACCATTACTCATTCAATAAAAGTTATTCCAGGCAAAATTATATTGCCAAAAGCCATTAGAAAAACTTGGTTATTTGAGTGGAGGAGAGTAGAGTAGGAAAGATTCTACCTTCAAAGTTTAGTTTCATTAGATTTTAGTTAGTTCATACCAGAGGTCCAGAATTCATGAGTGAATTTAAATACAACAAGGGGAGTTACTACATTAGAATGCAGATTTTTGGCATCATACCTAGAGGGAATATGCTTAAACTTCCTGTTTATTCATGTCAGACTGAGTCTGCTGCTATAACAAACCATCCCACAATCTCAATGGTTTAGAAACATATTTTTAACATGCTAGTTGCCTTAGGTCACCTGTGGGTCTGTTCAACATTTGTTTTTGTTTCCAGGATCCAGGCTGAAGGATCTTTGCTTATTTGTAACATGTTTTTCTCAGGGGAAAAAGAGTAAGAGAGATGACCAAGAAAAGCAGTGGCTATTAAAGCTGTTGTGGAGATATGGTGAATATCACTTCTGCTCATATGACATTGGTCAGAGCAAGTGGCGTGGTAAATCCCATTATCAATGTGACATATGTGTATTCCTCGACTGGAGGCACTGCATGTCTTATGACAAATGATGGTATTCATAATTTGCTTACAGAAAGTGGGAATAGATATTTGGGAACAATGCAAGCTATTAGCAACTCCTTACAAAGTTTAGGTTTATAAAAGAGGTTATCCAATTGCCTGGTCTTCCTAATCCATTATATACTAAATATGTCTTCATTTCTTCTTTGGAAATTCAATTTCTTCAAGGTCCTCCATATTCAATAAAATGTGAGATGTGTCTAGTGTAATAGTATAAAAAATCTCTCCTGAGAAGATATTTTCACACATTCTTAAACCTTTGTGTATGGATTTTCTTAGGCTACAAATGAATTAACCTATAAATTTTTGTTATAATTTTCACTCATAAACTTTTGAAAAGTATGTTTTATACTGTAAATGCATCTTTTTATATTAATGTCTAATTTAATGACATTATAGTCACAAAATATATAATTAAGGAGTGATTTTTTTAAATATATTTTTTTTATTCATTTCAGAGAGGAAGGGGGAGAGAGAGAGAGATAGAAACATCAATGATGATGAGAAAATCATTGCCCCCAACTGGGGATCCAACCTGCAACCCAGGCATGTGCCCTTATCGGGAATCGAACCGTGACCTCCTAGCTCCTAGGTGGATGCTCAACCACTGAGACATGCTGTCAGAACAAGGGAGTGATTTTTGAAATTTGTTGAGTGTTTTCATAACTTGTATAGTGGATTGTGTAAATAAAGCATGCCTGTTGGAAAAGATTGTATACCTCTAATTTGTGGATGCAGAGCTCTATTTTTGTCCATTAAATACAGATTGTCAGTTTTACTTATAAAACTTACTATATCTTCATTAATTTTTTTGGATGTCCCATCAATTATTAAGGAAAGCATATTGAAATATTTCATTATAATGAAATATTATTATATTTCAATTGATATATTATATATCAATTCATTACATCACCCTATAACACTATACTTACCTTATATGTGTTGTAACTATTTTATTAAGGGTTTTTAATTTTATAATTGTTCCGTCTTCCTGTTTGCTAAGAGGCACAAAGTCTCTTAGCTAGAGACTCACTTTCCTGGCCTCCATTGCACCCAGTTGTATATGTGTACCCAAGCTCTAACTAATGGGATGGGAGCAAAAGTGAAATAACTTCTCATCACCTACATTAGAAGGAAGACAATTGCCTTCTTTTCCTCCCTGTTTCTTCAAGTGAGACATGAACATATTGGTGACTCAGATTTATGCAAGCAAAAAGAATAACCTTCCAGGAGGTGGCCGACCAACAAGGTTGAGGAACTATGAACTCTTAATTACTTTGTGGTTCATTGCTGCTACCTTCCTGGGACTGCTGTATCTCTTGCCTTATTTTTTAAAAATCTTTATTGTTGAAAGTATTACATATGTCCCCTTTTCCTCCCATTGACCTCTCCCACTCTGCCCCTACCCCCAACCGCAGGCCTTCACCATTCTATTGTCTGTGTCCATGGGTTATGTATGTACACATAAGAGTTCATTGGTTGATCTCTTCCCTCATCCCCAAACCCTCCCTTTCCTCCCCTCTGAGGTTTGAAAGTCTGTTGGATGCTTCTATGTCTCTGGGTCTATTTTTGTTCAGCAGTTTATGTTGTTCATTAGATTCCACATATGAGTGAGATCATGTGATACTTATCTTTCTCAGACAGACTTATTTCACTCTTGCGTTTGGATTGTCATGTGACAGAGCAGTTTTGTTTGGCATTTCACTTGTTCCTGCAGCTCAAGCTGTACACAAACCAAGTTCATTGGCTTAAAGTCAACCTGGTCTGATAGTAAGACAATCACCTCAGCTTTCTTTTAATTAGTATTTTCCTGGTATAATATTCTATTAGCCTCTGATACCAAACTTTGCATTTTATTATATTATAGGTGTCTATCTTATACAGAGAATATAGGTATTTTCTCCTCCAATCTGAGAATATCTGGCAAGTTTAATCCATTTAATTTTATTGTGATTATTGATAATTTTTACTTGTTTTCACAATTTTCCTTTTTGTTTTCTATTTTACCACATTTTTGCACTTCTTTGTTTCATTGCCAGTCTTTTCTAAATATATATATATACACTAGAGACCCAGTGCACAAAAATTCGTGCACTCAGGGGGGTCCCTCAGCCTGGCCTGTGCCCTCTCCCAGTCCTGGACCCTTGGGGGATGTCCACCTGCCAGCTTAGGCCCACTCCCCGGGGGATCAGGCCTAAGCTGGCAGTCAGACATCCCTCTGGTAGCCCAGGAGCCCTCAGGGGATGTCCGACTGATGGCTTAGGCCCACTCCCCAGGCAACGGGCCTAAGTCATCAGTTGGACATCCTTAGCGCTGCTGCCCCACCTCTCCCGCCACCACCGCTGCACTCACAGCCTTCAGCCGGGCTTGTGGCTGAGCAGAGCTTCCCCTGTGGGAGCACACTGACCACCAGAGGGTAGCTCCTGCATTGAGCATTTGCCCCCTGGTGATCAGTGCACATCATAGTGACTGGTCATTTCCAGTCATTCCGCTCTTAGGGTCAATTTGCATATTACCCTTTTATTATATAGGATATGTATATATATTTCCATATGTATATTATATATATATATTTCCTTATGTAATATAATTTAATAAATGATATTTTTATCTAATTTTAAAATTAAACAACATTTCCCTAAACAACTAATTGGTCAAAGAAAAAAAGAGAAATCTAAAGATATCATGAAACAAACAAAAATGAAAACACAAATACTAAAACTTATGGGATGCAACACAAGTAGTTCTAAAAGGGAATTTTATTGTGATAAGTTACAGAAAAAGAAAATTCTCAAGTAAACAACCTTAATTTACACCTCGAGAATGAGAAAAAGAACAAACTAAGCCTAAGGTCAGCAGAAGGAAGGAAGTAACTAAGATTAGAATGGAAGTAAATGAAATAGAGAATAGAAAAAAATCAAATAAAATAAGTGAAAGACTTGATTTTTAGGAACAAGAAAATTGAAAAAAAGAGAAGAGTCAAGTAGATAAAATCAGAAGTGAAAGATGAAACACTACAACTGATACCACAGGAATACAGAGATCATAGCGTAACGTAAATAATTATCAACCTACAAAGTGGATAATTCAAAGAAATGGGTAAATTCTTAGAAATATACAACCTATCAAAACTAAACCATTAAGAAATTGAAAATCTGAACAGACCAATAATGAGTACGCAGACTGAATCAGTGATCAAAAACCTCCCAACAAACAAAATTCCAGGACCTGAAGGCTTCTCTGATAAACCCAATGTTTACAGAATTAATACCAATTCTTTTCAAACTTTCCCAAAAAATTTGAAGAAGAGGAAAAGTTTTCAGACTCATTTTACAAGGCCAGCATTACCACATTCTATTTCTTTAATCTTTTCTCACATATTTATTTTTGTTCTTTTGGCAGACTATATTTTCCAAAGAGGGCCACCGCAATATATCCCATCCCACATGTCCTTATGCAATGTGACCTTGCCACTACCTCAGCAAGAAATGACTCTGTCTCTCCACCTCATAAATCTGGATGGATATTATGATTGCTTAGACCAATATTTTACAGTGGAAATGACACTCTTACAATTCTGAGCAAGGCCTTTGAATGTTCTGGAAGAGTTCCACTTACTACTTCTTGTAATTAAATTTGTTAGCAATTTTAAGCATAAGTGTGTCCCAGCCAATGTTTTGGATATTTTATACCAAAGAAAAATTATTTGTTTTCTTGAAATTTAAGTGGGTGTCCTGTATTTGTATTTGCTGAATATGGAAACCTTACTTGGAAGCCATGCTTGAAACTACCATGCTTGGGAAGCCCAAACTAAGTGAGAAGGCCTTGGAGGATGAGACACCAGGTGAAAGGAAAAACAAAAACAAAAACAAGGAGGATTGAGACACCAGTCATATCAGGGAAGAAGACATCTTGGAAGTAGTTCCTCCTGCCCCAACAATTCCAACTGATCCCAAGCAGAGCAGAGATGAGCTAGTCCACTAAGACTCGAAATTCCTGATGCACAAAAATTGTTACAAAAACAATAAAATGGTTTATATTAAGCCAAAAACATTTGGGGTTGTTGTTATGCAATAAAATTGATGATTAAAATAAATCTGTATTTGAAAACAAACAAAATCCTGATATCTTTGTAGGTCTAAATTTGTAATTCTACTGATTTTTTTCTGGTTTTGCTCATATTCTGTAATGAACTCATATGTGATTGCTTTTAACAGGTGAGAATCCTAAGCACCAGAATTGAAACTATTCTCTGTAAGGGAAAAGGAAATTGCATTTGTTTTACTGAAAGTAGGTCCCAGATTTAACACAGGTTTCTCAATGTTAGCTCCCTCATCTAACCATAGATCCAAAGTTTAGTGCTGTGTTTGGAGAATAATATGGGCAACCCTACCTTTCACCTTCACTTATCAATATTCAGGTTTCAGCTCATGAGTTTTATTTTGTTTTGTTTGTACAAAGAGATTGTAAATTGGAGATTTCTCTCAGTTCCTATAAATTTAACAATGTATTAAAAAGTATGCTTTATTTAGAAGTGTTTGTTTTTTACTAGAGAGCCTCTCAGCTATCTACTTGCCATATTGCATGATTTCCTTCTGTCATTTTATTGGTAATTTAAAAATGGTCCATTGAGAGACAAATTTATGTTTTAAGGTCCTAACGGGGCTACACCACTTCCTTGGAAGACCTCTAGTCTGTGGCTGTGAAAGAGCCCCAATTCTATAGGGGCATCAGTAACCCTCTCCGACTAAGACCCAGCATAATAAGACATTTGAGAAGAATTTTATTTCTTTAGGCTTCTTATTTAAAAAGAACAAGATGGTTCAATTTGCAGCTTTATTATTTGGATTTTGATGCCTTTAATTTATACTAGGATTTAATATTTGTATTTTAATTTCTTCCATGGAATATAAAAATATGAGGAAATTTCTTTCAGATTTTGGAATCTCTGCTGTTATTATTAGACTATCCCAATTTGACATTTGATCCTTTTTGTAGACTTTAGAGAATTTATGCACAATATGAGTGGATATAATTTGAGATGGAAAATAGAAGTTAGAGTGCACTGTTGCCTTTAGGTATAAAATGACTTTGGAGGTAATTCTTAATGGAATGCGAAATGACAAATCCTCCATGGTAACTGTCTGGTTCGTACACAAGAATAAAATTATCTGATTCAACTTGAGGTGGCCCTGTGCCTTCTGTTTGGACAGTGTGCAGTTTTATAATAATTCCAAGTTTTACAATTTTACTATTCACATGAATTACTGGACTGTTAAAAATATTTTGTACCACAGATCATTTCTCTGATTAAATAAAAAAGAGTCATTGTCAGGCTAGTAGATTATATGAAATTTTGCAAGTAGATTTTTCAATTTTGATTTGCAAGTTTGATTGTGGGACTTTAGATGAATTTTCTGAGTTAAGTTTTAAAAATTCCTGGAGCTACAAATGAATATTTCTCTTCCTTGTCATAAAAAGTAGTCTGCAGATAGCCCTGTGCATTTCATATTTATTAGTATTAGCTCTAAACTTTTCATTTTGGAGGGATCAGTCATAGTTCCAAAATTTCCTCAACCAATTTCATTAATTAGTATTTTAAATCTTTTTAAAAACTTTAAGAAACAGAACCTGCACTATTCACCAATGATCCCAGGAAGGTACTAAAGGAAGTAAAAGTTGGTAAGGGAAGAAGTGACCTCATGAATAAAAGAAGCAAATTGTCATGTTTCTCTTTTAATCACCATCAAAGGGAACATAATCTTAATGTTTAAAATGAATGGATGAAGAGAACCAAGAGCTAAAGAAGATGAAAGGGAAATGCTTCTGGCCTATTCTTGATCATTCCTTGTATGTGGAGGGGTTCTAGTAGTGAAACAGCTTAGCCTTTTTGGTACTCCCTTTCTCTCAATTCTCCCCACAAATGTGGAGTGAGTTATTATATTAGAGACTTGAAAAGAGAAAATGCTGATGCTGCTGGTCTAGGAACCTCACTTTGAGAACCACCGCTGTAATATAACTCTTCCCAAAGAGAGCACATCCTGCTCCGCTTCTCCATCTAGCAATTAAGCAGTGGCAGCTTCTGCCCCCACGGTGAGTCCAGCACTGGGGTCACTTCTAACAAAGTTAGTAAACCTGTAAGCCTGTTCAATTCTGGGTCGATATAAGTAAGCCTCCTTTACCGCAGATAGCTCCCTAATTTGATCTTTTATCTGCCTGGACCTCTTGTCTGTTTTAACTTGATCAGGATTTGAGTTGGGAAGAAGGGTGCTACTATTGTATCTTCTCAAAATCTCAAAATGAATATCTATGGTCTCCTGAAGTCAGTTAACATGTATGTTGGTCTGCCTACTTGGATTGCAGGAATTTGAAAAGAAGAAGCGTACGTTCTCTTGGTAAAGTCAGTATGCAATCCAGGGCTGCCCTTCGTTCACTTGAATCCAGTGGAGATTAAATAAAAAAGACTTTATATATAAGTATTGTCAGCAACTATATTTCATGGTTAGTTAGAATTTTAGACATTGACTCAAACATATGAAGAACCTGATCTATAGAGTGGACTACCAGCAATCTCTTTCAAAGGCCTGATGCTGCTGAAATCATTAGAATGGGACTTTTGGAAATGATGCCCATGGCCCAGTGACTAAGCCATCTTGATATATGCTATTCCAGGAAGTTAATTTTTCAAGTTTGATGAATCATCAACATTATTCCTTCAAGGTTTTCTATCTCATGCTGGGTGAATTACAGTCCAGTGACTACTCCTAGCAGCTAGCCAGCTGGTGATAATTGCTGTTAGTTTCCTGGTATTTGTCAACTAACTGTTCCCTGATAATCAGTGGGAGGTAATATAAGAAAATGTCGGAAGGGAATTACTAAAAATCACATTCATTGTTCTAGTTGCCTATAAAATGACTAGAGGCCTGGTGCACAGATTCGTGCACCAGTGGGGTCCCTCAGCCTGGCCTGCGGTACTAGGCTGAAACTAGCTCTCCAACATCCCGTGTGGGGTCCCAGATTGTGAGAGGGTGAAGGCCGGGCTGAGGGACCCCACTGGTGCACGATTGGGGCTGGGGTAGTTGGATGCTGGAGGGCTTCAGGGTGTGTCTGGCCTGTCTTGCTCAGTCCTGATCGGCCAGACACCAGCAGCAAGCTAACCTACTGGTCAGAGCGTCTGCCCCCTAGTGGTCAGTGCACGTCATAGCAACTGGTTGACTGGTTGATTGCCTGGCCTCTGGTGGTCAGTGCATGTCATAGCAAGTGGTTGAGAGGCCTTAGCATATCATTAGCATATTATGCTTTGATTGGTTGAATGGACAAACAGACAAATGGACACTTAGCATATTAGGCTTTTATTATATAGGATACAGGCTTATAGTTCAAAGTTAAAAATATGGAGAATATAAAGAAAATAGAAGAATTTAAATATAAACTTTCTATTCAGAGAAACTAATTTGCATAATTTTTGTAAATATTTGTTTTGTATGTCATCTATGTATGCTTACATATACTGATATGTACATGTACACCACATCACCACCACCACCACCACCACTTCTACTAAGAAAATTTGGCATCATTTCTGTTTTCCCAGCTCTGAGTTCCACTTTTCTTTTCTATTTAGAAATCTATCTTCATCATTTCTCATCTCTAGTTTTCAGAAGGATAATTTTCTCATGGCACCACAATATTCTATCAGATGGTTGTGGAGTATATTGGTTTAACAATTAACTAGGAGTCATTAAGATAAATAAATAAGTAAAATAACTGGGAGCCAAAAAGTCCATCAAACAGGAAACTAATTCTGAAGTTCATTGTAGAACCCAGGAAGGGTGATTCTCAAAAGCAGCCAGATAATATAATTTTATTTGATGACCATAGCCTGATGAGGGCCTACGCAGCCAAAGAAACAAATCTAGTGTCATAGGATATAAGCTATGTTTTGGCTACATATACATTAATCATCAAAAACCTATATATTTTCTACCTTTAAGTGCTAATTAAGGTATAATGCCCACTGATTCACCTGACAGAGGCTCTTCTGATGCTTAAAAATGATTGGTACTTGTTGTTACTCAGGGTTCTCTACCGAAGCAGAACAAATAAGACCTATCGAGAAATAGATATAAAAGGAGATTTATTATAGGAATTGGCCCAAGTGGTTATAGAAGCTGAGAAGTCCCACCATCTGCCATTTGCAAGCTAGAGAACTGGGAAAGTGAGAGGTATAATTAAGACTTAGTACGAAGCCCCAACAACTAGGAGCTCCCATGTACAGGGCAGGAAAGATAGATGTCAAAGCCCCAAAGAGAGAGAATTCACCTTTCCTTTTCCTTCTTTTGCATTTGGGCCTCCAACCGATTGGATAATGCCATGTACATTGGTGAGTTTGGATATGTTTTACTCCGTTTATTACTGAATCAAATGTTAATCTCTTCTGGAAACACCCTCACAGACCCACATGGAAATAATGTTTAACCAGATATCTGGGCATCTCTTAGGCCCATCAAGTTGACACGTAAAATTAACCATCGCAGTACTCCTTGGTGAGTGCATTGGATAGTCTTTGGGTGCTGATTCTTTTTTTTAAAAAAATATGTTTTTATTGATTTTTAGAGAGAGAAGAAGGGAGAGAGAGAGAGAGAAAGAAACATGGATGAGAAAGCAATATCATCAATTGGCTGCCTCCTGCATGCCCTCCACTGGGGATAAAGACTGCAATCTGGGCATGTGCTCTGGCCAGAATCCAACTGTGACTTTCTGATTCCTAGGTCAACACTCAACCACTGAGCCACACCAGCTGGGCTGGATGCTGGTTCTTTAGAAGCTTAGCACAAGCATTTCTTCAGAGTTTTACCAACAAGCCTATCTACTGCCCTAAAGTACATAAGGATGGAATTCCTCCTGTTTCAAAGTTATTTTAATCTGTGAGAAATAGCTTCTTTTATTTTCATGCTCTCTGAAAACATAATATTTCTAGTAAGATGGGCTAACTAAAATAGGATAAAGCACTGTCTACCAATAGTTTTGGGTTTGGTGCACAAAATCTCTAAGACAAGGAAGTTTCAAGTTCCTCAATACCTGCTTGGACTGGAGTGAAAGGGAATAATATAGAGTTTAATATATTTTTTAATACATGAATGTATGCATGAATGAATGAATGAATGAATGAATGGAGAGGTTATTAAATTATGACTGTCAAGCATTTTTATAGTGTGTTATAGTTTTAAAATCATACCTATTGTCTTATTTTAGCTTACAACTACTCTAAGATATACAAATAATTATTCCTATTTTTAGAGGAGAAATAGATGCCCGGGTCACATTTATAGAAAATATCAAGTGCATGTAGTTTTGCCAAACATGACTCATCTCGTATAATGGAGTAAGCACTAGAGAAAGAAGAAATAGGACAAGAGTCTAAGGGTTGAATTTATAAAAATCTATAAAAATCTATTCAGAGAATGGAGACTCATGACTCAGGAATGAAGATAACAGCTCTATAACTTCCTAACTAATACACATGGGACTTGTTACATCAAGGTTGACACTAGGGCAAATTCATGCTCTGTGAAATAAGGATGAAAGAACATTTGGAAATCAAAAGAAAGTCACACAGATAGATAGTTTAGAGAAGTGATGTAAGGAGAGTAGCGGAATAAACAGCTCTACTGGAGTTCTAAAATCAAGAATGTTCTGTTACAGGAAATATAGATTTCTGGGAAAAACAATGTACCAGTGTAATAACGTTCCCTGAGTTCCATTGATTCCAGGAATCCAACAGTGTTCTTAGAAAGTAGTGATGGTTGATTGTGGACTCCCTACTGAGGCCTGTGATCCACTACTCAGTATATCCCTGCTGAGATCTGTGATCCACTGAGAGATGTGCTCATTGAGTATGGGATGTAACAGACACCTGCCCTTACCTAGCCTAACAACTGGATGCTAGTTGTTGCTACTAATTTATAAGGAGGTAAATGATATTTTTGGAAGAGGGTTTCCCAGATTCTTAGAGAACCTGGCAAATTAGTTTTGAACAGAAAAATGAAGTACTGAAAGGGTATATTTTCAAGTGAATTCAAATATTACAAATGGTTCTGAAAAAGGGAGTCTGAGTCATAACATCAAAAGCCTGAACCCTTAACTATGAAATTAGCTTACTTCCCAAGAACCAAGAAGAATATATTAGTATTTTCTTTATGCCTGAAAATGATATCACTTGAATACTGTCTAGTAGTAATCATAAACTACTTAGGAGAGGCTAAGGAATAAAATCTATGATCTCAGAGGTCTATCACATAGCAATTTTCAGCATATGGGTAATAAATGTGAGGTGATTGCATAAGTTGGTAATGTTTAATCTCACTGAGGTCCTAAGGAGTTGTTGGAATGCATTCACAAAGGAAATAAGCAATTGGAACCAGTGAAAATAGACACACAAATCATGAGAGCAGGAACCAACATCAGGAAGACATATTCCAATATATTCTGGATCCCTGAATGCATTGGGGCTATAACTGATAATGGAGATGTACATATACTCTCCTAATGCCAGTATACTTTTAAAATTTCCACTCATCTTCATGGTGTTAGGAGCCTCTAGGATAAAACAACATCAACAAAACAAAATGAAACAATATAAAATAAGCCTTGACTTTTTCCATACTGAGAGTATAGATCTAGGTTAGATAGTTAGGGGTGATGAATTGGGGAAGCAGGAGGCATCAGAGGTCAAATTGTAATGAAGTGAGAGAGGGAGTGGAACCTTTGGCCCTTGAGAAAGGATTCTTTTAAAGGAAAGACAGATTCTGCACCTCAAAGGGGAACAGTGGTTTTGACTATAATTAGGAGCTGGAAGAAAAGTAAGACTGTAGCTCTGTTTCTTCATTTCCCTCAAGGCAAGAAATTTTGTGAATATTCTGGTGGAATTTACCAGCTGGAAGATAAATGAAGGTCTCCAAGGAGCTGCTATATACTGATCAGGTATCTTTTTAGCAGATAATTTCTGGCTTGTTAAAACTGGTTATTATAAATAAACCTACAATTTATAGATTTATGAGACACAGCTGTACTGAAGAAGAGAAGCGCTCATATAATCTTTGTAGCTATCTAGCTAGTAAGGGATAAAAATCTAAAGGATAACAAACTAAGTAGCTTCCCTGTAAAATTTGTAACAGTCATTGCTTGTGCTGGTCACTCCCAATAAACTGTAGAGTGGAAGCAATTTTAGGAAGGTGATTCTGATAGGGTTAGGACATCCAGATTTGATTTAGCTTTAAGTGTGGCTCCAGCTTGGTGCTGGATAAGATTTGTTCTTTGTAAGTCTGCTGGAGACTAGAGCCTTTTGGAAGAGAGCAGTAAATATAACTTGTTATAAGAAAGACTGAGGTCCTACAACCAGGTTTGTGGGATTAACAAGCTAATGAAATCTAAGTCTCTATGACTCAGTGTTAAAATGACTTCAAAGTAGGGACCATTTTTGAAAAGGTAAAAGGGAAGAAGTGCTGAAGTAACATCATTATCATGTCTGAGTCAAATACAAATGCTGCTTCTTTGTAAATCTTACATTTGAAGGTGACAGACTAACAGATGGGGAGGAAAAGGATGATGTGTTCCTGACACAAATTACGGAACTGGCACAGAGGCAAAATGAGGGACTTGCTGGACATCTGCTGGAAGCCTCAGTTGGCTAGAATCAGAGTAAAACAGGTTCTTGACTTGTATTACTGATTACTTCATGTCCCAAAAGACAAGAACAGAAACTGCTATTCTAATTTTGACCCTTTCCTCAGAAGAATTGGTGGAATAGAAAGGAAAGGAAAAAACTCCATTTTGGAAGTTAGTATAACCATGAAGTAAAGGCTGGGTTTATAATGACCTATAATCTATTGTGAAAGCCAATTTCATAAAGGTAAGGGGAAAGATAGGCTCCCTTACAGCAAACAGGGCTTTCCAATGGAAGAGAGTTGTGAATGTGTGAGCTTCCAATTGCTGCTTAAAACCATGCACATTACCTCAGAGGATTAAGGTCAGGACTCTGGGCTCAGTCTGGCTAAGCTGGCCTCTCTGCTCAAGGCATCTCAAGGCCAACATTACTGTGTTGTCTTGGCTGGGTCTTATCTGGATGTTCTGAGGAAAATTCCACTTCTAAGCTCATACAGGTTGTTGACCAAATTTATTTCCTTGAGGTTATAGTACTAAAGCCCCTATCTCCTTGCTGGCTATCAGAAAGGGGCTAGTTTTTGCTCCTAGCAGCTCCCTGGGTTACTTCTCATTCTTTTCATGTGGCTGCTTTCAGTAACAGCAGAAGTGCCTTTCTCATCTTTTGAATCTCTCTGCCTTCTCTTTCTGTGGCATCTCTCAGACTCCATATGAATACAATTTTCTGCATTTAAGGGCTCATATGATTACATTGGCTAAACATGGACCATCATGGGTAATTGCCCTTTCTTAAGGTCTGTAACTAATTATGTCAACAAAATCTCCTTTTTCTGTAAAAAGGAAGGGATTGAAAATTTGGCGATCATTCTATACATTACATTAGAACTTTCTTGATAAGATTTGAACTGTACAAAGGGTCAAAACAAAGCATGAAAAGTACAGATTAAATTTCCCTTGAGGTCAAATTTTTAAAGAATAGCTATCTATATGTCTATACTTTTAATAATAGTGTCAGGAAGACTAATACCCTAAATGAGATGAGATATCAAAAAATGTTAAAAAACACTAAAAGGACCATTACATTTATATTTTCATTAAAAATATATTTGCATATTATGCTTATGATTTATCTGAGGAATTCTACTATGAAGCCTCAATTGAATATACTTGCTCTGTCAGGCACCTATAGTAATATGTATACAAAAAATAAAAATTTATACCCTAAACTTTTTGATGACAAGGCTTTGGGAATTTTTAGTGGAAGAAGTTTGTTTTTGTTTCTATCAAGATTCTAGACTAGACAACTT